>NC_079392.1:7838227-7883227 GCF_029220125.1 Pseudoliparis swirei | reverse complement strand
TTTAAAACCCCCAAAAAATTTTTTCCCAAAAAATTTTTCCAAAAGGGGTTTTTGGGGGTTACTTCAAAAAATTTAAGGGCCCAAAAAACCCCTTTTTAAAATTTTCCCCTTTTTAAAAAAAGGGGGGGTTTTTAATTTAAAAAAAACCCCCCCGGGGGGAAAAAACCCCCCCGGAAAAAAGGGGAAAAAAAGGGCCAAAAAAAAAAGGGGGGGGGAAAATTTTTTTAAAAATTTTTAAAAAAGGGGGGGAAAAAAATTTGGGGGAAAAAAAAGGTTTTAAAGATTTTTTTTAAAAGGGGGTTTCCCTTTTTGGGGAAAGGGTTTTTTCCCCCAAAAGGGGTTTTTTTTTTTTTTAAAAAAAAAAAAAAGCGGGCCCCAAAAATTTTTTTTTTGGGTTTTTTTGGAAAAAATTTTAAAAAAAATTTTTTTTTAAAAAAAATAAATTTTTTTAAAAAAAAAAAAAAAAAATTTTCCCCCCGGGGGGGCCCCAAAAAAAAAAAATTTTTTTTTTTTAAAAACCCCCTTTTTAAAAAAACCCCAAAAAATTTTTTTTAAATTTTTAAAAAAAAAAATCAATTTAAAATTAAAAATTTGGGAAAAAAGGGGAAAGTTTAAATTTTTGGAAAACCCAAAATTTTTTTTTTTTTTTTTGGGGAAAAAAATTTCTAAAAAAATTTTTTTTTTTTGATTGGGGTTTTTTTTCCGGGGAAAAAAAAAAAGGGGAAAAAAAAAAAATTTTTTAAAATTGGGAATTTTTACCCTTCTTTTTTAAAAATTTTTTTAAAAAAAAAAAAAATTTTTTTCTTTTTTTTTTTTTTTAAAAAAAAAAAATTTTGGTTTTTTATTTTTTTTTGGGTTTTTTTCCCCCCCGGTTTTTTGGGGGAAAAAATTTTTCCCAAATTAAATTTTTTTTTGGGAAAAAATTTTTTTTCCCCCCCCCCAAAAAATTTTTTTTTAAAAAAAATTTTTGGGGAAAATTTTTAAAAAAACCCTTTTTTTTTAAAATTTTTTTAAAAAAAATTTTTTTTTTTTGGGGGGGTTTTAAAAAAACCCCCCCCGGGGGGGGAAAAAGGGGGAAAAAAATTTTCCTTTTTTTTAAAAAAAAAAAAAAACCCCCCCCCCCCCCTTTTTTTGGGGGGAGTGGGAAAAAAAAAAAAAATTTTTTTTTAAAAAAAACAAAAATTTTTTTTTGGGGGGGGGGGAAACCCAAAAAAACCCGGGGGGGGAAAAGGGAAAAAAAATTTTTTCCCCCCCCCCGGGGGGGCCCCTTTCCCCCCCCCCCCCCGGGGGGGGGGGGTTTTTTTTTTTTTTGTTTTCCCCCCCCTTTCCCCCCCTTCCCCCAAAAAAAAAAATTTTTTCCTTTTTTTTTTTTTTTAAAAACCCCCCCTTTTTTTTTAAAAAAAGATTTTTTTTTCCTTTTTTTTTTTTTTTCCGGCCCCCGGCCCCCTTTTTCCCCCAAAAAAAATTTTTTTTTCCCCCTTTTCCCCTTTTTTTTAAAAAACCCCCTTTCCCCTTTTTTTTTTTTAAAATTTTTAAAAAAATTTTTTTTTTTTTGGGTTTTAATTTCCCTTTTTTAAAAATTTTTTAAAAATTTTAAAAAAAAAAACCCCCCCCAAAAAACCTTTTTAAATTTTCCATTTTTAAAAAAATTTTTAAAAAAAAACCCCAAATTTTCCCCAAATTTTTTTTGGTTTTTTGGGGGCCCCCAAAAATTTTGGGCCTTTGGGGGGGGGCCCGGGGGCCCCCCTTTTTTTTTTTTCCCTTTTTTGGGGGGCCCCTTTCCAAAAAAGGGGGCCCCCCGGGGGAAAAAAATTTTTTTTTTTAACCCAAAAATTTCTTCGGTTTTTTTTTCCCAAAACCAAGGTAAATTTTTTGGGGGGGGGTTAAAAAATTTTTTTTTCCCCCCCTTTTAAAAACCCCCCCGGGTTTTTCCCCGGGGGGGAAATTTTTTTTTCCCCCCCTTTTTTCCCTTTTTTTTTTTTTTTCCCGGGGGTTTTTGGCCCCCCCTTTTAAAAATTTTTTTAAAAAAGGGGGCCCCTTTTTTAAAATTTTTTCCCCCTTTTTTTCCCCCTTTTCCTTTTTTTTTTAAATTTAAAAAAAAAATTTTTTTTTCCCCCAAATTTTTTTTTTTCCCCCCCCCCCTTTTAAAAAACCCCCCCTTTTTTCCCCCTTTTTTTTTTAAACCCTTTTTTTGGGGGGGAAAAAAAAGGGCCCAAAAATTTTTTTCCCCGGGGAAAAGGGGAAAAATTTTTTTTTTTCCCCCCCAAAAAAAACCCCTTTTTTTTTCCTTTAAAAAAACCCCCCTTTTTTCCCTTTTAAAAAAAATTTAAAAACCGGAAAAAAAATTTTTTTTTGGTTTTTAAGGTTTAAAAAAACCCCCAAAAAAAAAAGGGGGGGAAAAAACCCCCAACCAAAAAAAAAAAAGGGGAAAAAAAACCCAAAAATTTGGGGGGCCCAAAGGGGGGAAAACCCCCCCCCCCTTTTTTTTTAAAACCCAAAAAAAAACCCCGGGGGGAAAAAAAAATTTTTTTTTAAAAAAAAAGGGGGGGCCCCCCCAAAAAAAAAAAATTTTTAAAAAAAAAAAAACCCAAAAAATTTTTTTTAAAAAAGGGTTTTTAAAAAAATTTTTTTTTAAAAAAAGGGGTTTTTTTAAAAAATTTTTTAAAAACCCTTTTTAAAAAGGGGTTTTTAAAAAAAAAAGGGGAAATTTTAAATTTTTTTTTTTTAAAAAAAAAAAGGGGGTTTGGGGATTTTTAAAGGGTGGAAACTGTTTTGGAAAAAAATTTTTTTAAAAAAAAAAAAACCCCCCCGGGGGAAAAAGGGAAAAAAAAGGAAAAATGGCCGGGGGGCCGTTTTTAAAAAAAAAAAAAATTTTTTTTTTGGGGGGGGGTTTTTTTAAAAAAAAATTTTTTTTTTAAAAAGGGCCTTTGGGGGGGGGAAATTTTAAATCCCCCAAAATTTAAAAATTTTTTTTTTAAAAAATTTATTTTGGGGGAAACCCCAAAAAAACAAAGGGGGGAAAGGGAAAAAAAAATTTTTTCCCAAATTTTTTTCCCGGGAAAAAAAACCCCCCCTTTTCCCCCAAAAAAAAATTGGGGTTAAAAAAAAAAACCCAAAAATTTTTGGGGGGAAAAAAAATTTAAAAAAAAAAGGGAAAAAAATTTTACCAAAAAAAAAACCCAAAAAAAAAAAAAAATAAAAATTTTTCCGGGGGCCCCCAAAAATTTGGGGGTTAAAAAAAGCCCTTTTTTAAAAAAAAAATTTTTTTTAAAAACCGAAAAATATTTTTTTTTAAAAAAAATTTTTTTTTTAATTAAAAAAATTTTAAAAAAAATTTTTTTTTTTGGGTTTTTTTGGGGTTTTTTTTTTAAAAAAAAAAAAGGGGGGGTTTAAAAAATTTTTTTTAAAAATTTTTTTTTTAAAAAAATAAAAATTTTTTTAAAAAAAAAAAAAAAAATTTTAAAAAAAAAAAATTTTTTTTTTTTCCCCTTTTTTTAAAAAATTTTTTTTTCTGTTTTTTTTTTTTTTTTTTCCCCCGGGGATTAAAAATTTGGCCTTTTCCCCCCCAAAAAAAATTCCCCAAAAAAAAAAAATTTTTTTTTTATTTTTTCCCCAAAAAAAAAAAGGGGTTTTTTTTTTAAAAAAAAAACCCCCAGGGAAAGGGGAAAAAAAATAAATTTTAAAAAAAAAAAAAGGGGGTTTTTTTTTGGGGGGGGAAAAAAAAAAAACCCCCCTTTTAAAAGGGGGGGTTTTTTTTTTTTCCCCCCCAAAGGGGGCCCCAAAAAAAAAAATTTTTAAAAAAAAAAAAAAAACCCAAAAGGGGAAACCCCCCCAAAAAAAAAAAAAAAGGGCCCCCTTTTTTTTTTTTGTTTAAAAAAAAAACCCGGAAAATTTTTAAAAAAAATTTTAAAAAATTTTAAAAAAACCAAAAAAAAAATTTTTTTTTTTTGGGGGGGGGGGTTTAAAAAAAAAAATTTTAAAACAAAAAAAAATAAAAAAAAAAATTTAAAAATTTTTTTGGGTTTAAAAAAAAACCCCCCCGGTTTTTTTTTTTAAAAATTTTTTAAAAAAACCCCTAAAATTTTTTTTCCCCGGGGGGGGTTTTTTTTTTTTTAAAAAATTTTAAAAAAAACCTTTTTGGAAAATTTTTTTTGGGGAAAATTTTTTTTTTTAAAAATTTTTAAAAAAATTTTTTTAAAAAAAACTTAAAAAAAAAAAAAAATTTTTGGGGGTTTTTTAAAAAAAAAAGGGGAAAAAAAAAATTTTAAAAATTTTTTTCCCAAAAACCTTTTAAAAAAAAATTTTTTTTTTTTTTAAAAAAAAATTGGGGTTTTTGGAATTTTCCCCCCTTTTTTTTTTTTAAAAAAAAATTAAAAACCCGGCTTTTTTTGTTTGGGGGGGGTTTTTTTTTTTTTTTTAAAAACCCAAAGGGGGGGGAAAAAAAAGGGGGAAAAAAAAACCCCAAAAAAAGGGGGTTTTTTTTTTTAATTTGGAAACCCCAAAAACCCCCCCTTTTACCCTTTTTTTAAATTTTCCCGGGGTTTTTAAACTTTTTAAAAACCAAAAAAAAAAAAAAAAAAAAATTTTTGAAAATTTGGAATTGGGCCCCCTTTAAAAAAAAAGGGTTTTTTTTTTGTTTTTTTTTTTTTTAAAAAAACCCAAAAAATTTTTTTTTTTAAAAAGGGGGGGCCCCTTTCCCAAAAAAGGGGGGGGGGGGGGGCCCCCCCCCCCAAAAAAAAACCGGGAAAAAAAAAAAAAAAAAAAATTTTTAAAAAAAATTTAAAAGGGTTTTTTTTTAAAAAACCCCCTTTGGGGCCCCTTTGGAAAAAAAAAAAAATTTTTTTTTTTAAAAAATTTCCCCCCCCTTTAAAAGGGGGGGTGTTTTTTTTCCCCCCCCAAAAAAAAAAAAAAAGGGGGGAAAAAAAAAAGGTTTTTTTTCCCACGGTTTTTGAAAAAATTTTAAAAAAAAAAAACCCAAATTAAAAAAAAATTTTTTTTTAAAAAAAAAATTTTTGGGGAAAAATTTTTTTAAAAAAATTTTTCCCCGGGGTTTTTTTTAAAAAAAAAATTTTTTTTTAAAAAAATTTTTTAAAAATTTTTTTTCCCTTAAAATTTAAAAAAAAAAGGGTTTTTTTAAAAAACCCCCCAAAAAAAATTTTTTTTGATTTTTTGGGGGGTTTTTTTTAAAAATTTTCCCCCAAATTTTTTTTTCCCCTGGAAAAAAAAAATTTTTTTTCCAAGGAAAAAGGGCCCAAAAAATTTTTGGGGGGGAAAAAAAAAAATTTTTTTTTGGGGGGCCCCCCTTTTTTGGGGGGCCAAATTTTCCAAAGGGAAAAAAAGGGGGCCCCCCCCCAAAAAAAATAAAACCCCCCCCCCCAAACCTTAAAAAAAATTTATTCCAAAAAAAACCAAAATTTTTGGGGTTTTTTTTTTTTTTGGGCCCCCTTTTTTTTTGGGGGGGGCCCCCCCTTTTTGGGGGGGGAAAAAACCCCTTTTGGGGGGCCCCCAAAAATTTTAAAAAAAAAAAAATTGGTTTTTTTTTGGTTTTTTTAAAATTTAAAAGGGGTTTTTCCCCCCCCCCCCCTTTTTTAAAAAACCCTTGCTGCGATGGCGCTCTCTCCGGGGCGACGGGCTACGAGTACACGCAACAAAAATACATAAATAAGAGTGAGCTACACATGTTATGTGATTAAACAGTGACAAAGGATTTCAGGTAAATGCCAACATACCTTCGCCTCTTTGGAGATCGGCTCCTCCTGGAAGAACAAATAGACACACAGAGGATTTGATTCAGTCGAACTCACGATGTACAATCACATTACAAAAGGGGGTATGTGTAGCTGTTGTTTTGGATCATAAAAACACAAACCGCCTGGGTGAGCGACTGCGTCTGTAACGAGGCGATGGGGAGCGACGAGGCCTGTCGTTGTCGCGGTAACCGTCACGCCTTCTGTGAGGCTCAGGGGTCTGCAGTCTCTCTGGCTGCAGGTGAAAATAAACAAACTTGAGTTCCAATAGGTTTAAAGTTTAACAAACACCACAAAGTTATTGTGCTCCAGAGAGCGCTTAAAGAATGACATCTTTTACCCGAAGAGGTTTCTTAATATTGTGAATAAAAAAATGTACTTTTTTGCTCTTTCATATTTAGCTGAGTTTAAGGGTTTCTACTGGAACAAATAGACAAGTTGTCAAAACAAATTGAGAATTTGAAAAAAAATGTATCTGGTATACGATGAAAACTACCATTGCCAATCAGTATGATTCACTTCACAGGAAACCAGTTTTCACATGGCGTTCTACAAGGTTTATTACCTTATCTTCTTCCTCATCTTCTTCTTCACTGCTCTCCATCTCATCCAGATCTTCCTCCAGAGCGCTAATACGTGGATCTAACATCTCAGCCTCCTCGAGGACGTGTCTTTTCTGTAAGACACACACACATCAGTTGTGTGGGCACTTGAATCGAGTCGCGTGTGTGAAAAGACGAGGCGTAATCGTACCTGAAGTCGAGGCAGAATGATGTCACACATCCTCTCTTCATGAAGAAGGTTGTCAATGAACTCGTCCACGTGCATCAGCTCAAACTCTGAAACCAAAATAAATATATATGATCAAAAATTCACAACATAATCTGGGTTCAGTCTCATCCTTATAAACACGAACTAGAGTTTAATTAGTAAAGCAAAAGAACGAAACGCTCACTGTACTAGAGAAAATGTTACAGCGTAATTAAATCTTTAGCCAACTTTTCAGTTGTGGGGGCCATTCAAGGGTTTTAATACAAAAGTCGGGTGGGAAATTGGTTTGGCGTTTGTTTGGTAGCTTGTGTAAAATTTGAATGAGAGTCTGCAGGCCGTCTCACAATACAACCTATTTATCAGAAAAATAACGGAATACCCACAATATAAATGCACCATATAATTAAGGTGGATCAGTTAGGGCTTATCTCATCTTAATATCCAGAATTCAAACTCAACGTTATACTTATGGTAGAGTCGGCGACAGGATGCACGACTCTCGTTCCTTTCTCGATATGCATGAGCAAATAAACAATGTAAATCTGAGAACTGTTCCTTGGTGATAGGTGGACATTTCCTCCTGTCATGGAGGAAGGCTATTAGTTTTCCTCCCGCTTCCACTATCTATGTAAAGCTAGGAGTAACACATCCAATAAAATATATATGAATACATTTCCAAAAGAATATTTCTTTAAAAGATCTCCAGTGTACTTCTTGGCTTGAAAATAGACAACCAGCCGGCTCAGGGAACTACTGTTCTGATTCCATTGTGCATTGTGTCATATTAAAAAATGTGCCGACTTTGAGTTGATTCGTCAAAAACTCTACCTCCATTTCGGTTCTGACTCTTGACTCTTCTGTAATCGTTGTACAGCGGCTCCAGGTATTTGTAGCAATCCACTGCAGTGCCAGTTAACCTCATGTACATCGCTCCAAGTAAACGAACATATCTAGGAGAGACAGTGAGGCAGAAGGATTATAAAATATCAACAAAGCAGATATCATTTATGCTTCACATATCCTGTTTGTATATTGTACAAGGAAAACCTCACTTTTCCCCGTAGAGGAGCCATGGCTGTCTGACCGACTTCTATAGTTTCCACAATTTCTTATTTTCTTAAAATGCGATTCTAAAACTGTGCTCGTCGTACATATTTTTCTACTTTCCCCATTTTTGATTTTTAACGAATAAATCCGGTTGTTTTTTACATCTGAAAAGCAAGTCGTGTGCCAACATAATTTTTGGGTGAAGGGACGACAGAGCCAGTGTTAACTTTATTCTCCAAATAGATAAAAACTCACTTGAAATCCTCATTTTTGATGAACTCCACAATGATGTCTTTTTCCGGTTGAATCTGCAGCATCTTCAGCGTGAGGCAGAGGAAAGGAGTGGGCTTTATGTTTCCCCCAAACACTCCACCGACATACTTCAGCTCCATGGCTTTGTCCACCACCAGCTCAGCTGTGAATCACACGACATGCACACACTCAGTTCATCAGCCATCGCGAAACCAACGGGACACAAAACAAACTGGATGTAGACTCACTTTTGTGTATTCAAATATGCATTTGTATGGTGTTACAATTATATTTCACTTCCAAGGAAGAGAGAGTAGAAAATAGTATGTGGGTGGATTGTCAACGTGTTTAAGTTGTGATCATTCTCTGGTCAAAAGCAAACGATAAATCCCAACTGTATGTCGCAAAAAATGTTTTAAGGATAAGCCAATATGACAATTTCACTTATTAACAAGTAAAACACACCACACACACATTGCTTACAGCTTTAGATAAATAATCACAGCTTAATCGTTAATGAAATACTCATTAGTAGCAGCCCTGATCGGTCTCACAATGTTGCAAAGTGAATGTCTTACGATGTTTTTAGCTATTAGTCAGACAAAAGAAACAGATAACTAACCTTACAAGAGTTTACACCTCGGGCTGTAGTGACGTGAATCAACCAGCTTAGTTTAGCGTGATCACACCGTATAGATACGTAAACAGATATAGAGTGCGCACTGCTCTAAACTAAACTAAAGTGACACATGCGGTTCCGTAAACGTCAAAGAGAAAATGCCCGACACTTTTTGTACATTTTAAATATGCTTGAATGAGGGAAGAGTTAGCGTCGGTCACGTTACTAGCCGTTAGCTCGCTGGCTAACACGCGACTCACCCGTGAGACCGAAACATTCCTCCTTCCAGTATTTAGACTCGTAGATTCGAGTCCGGATGATTTTCTCCACCAGATACTGCGGGTTGGTACCGTGGATGCTATTCGCATCTTTAACGGTTCTGTTTGCCATCGGAATGAACAATGAATTACTCTGCTAGCACAACGGCAACCGCCTGGGATTCACCACCGGAAGCTGTGTAATTGTAACTTCCTGTGTTTTCTTTTCAGAATGAAAGCATCATTCTGTCTGCAGGTGTCGCTGTTGTTCTGCGTAAAGAATGATGAGCGGAGTTTATTAGATCCGAACCAACAACAATACAAGTGGATGTGCAGGGAGATTTAAAAAAACAAGTAAAATAAAACCACAGTTACAAATGTACGAATACGAATTATTGTTTATTTTTTACTAAATAGGAAAAAGAGCTTGACCATACAAAGCCAGAACACACTTCTATATTTATGAGTAGAACGTGCAGGTCTCTGCCACAACTGTCAGGCAGCACAACAAACTGCAGTAGACCACTAAAACAGTTAAACACACTCAAACTTTATATTGAACACTTTAACCTGCTTACAATATACTTTAATCACTACGTTGTATATATATATATATTGTATTCCTTTGTATTTGTAATATTGTATATGCATTGTATTTGCTATCTTTTACTACTGCTTTAATGTGCACCCGCTGCTGTGGTCCTGCAATGTTCCCACTGTGAGACTGATAAAGGAATATCTTATCTTATCATAACTATATATAATTCAAAACATTGCATTGGAACAATGTGAGACTATTTCTGTAGATGTATATGTATATGTATGACTTTATCTTTCCACCTGGACTTATTATATATTAATTAACATATCTCTTCTTTCGCAGCATTACAGAACATAAACTCGTGATGTAATACCCTCCTGTACCGCAGAGGGCACCATGTCCTGATAACGTTTCTTTGTAGCTCTTTAAACAGAAGAAGAAGAAGAGGAAGACGGAAACTACGCAATTTTCGCGGGAAAACTCAGAGTGGTGCTGTGAGTTGTCTGAAGACCGACTGTGTGGACATTTCCAATGCGGGGTTTGAATTAAAGCAGACACACGGACAAAAACAAGTCCTCCTGTTGTCCTGGTTGTTGTTTGTCTTGTTGAGCTCGTGCAGCCGACTGCGAGGACACAGGATGAAGTATTTCACCAGGCTGAGAGTCAGGCGAGTCTACGAGTGGCGTGGAAGGCCTTTAAGTTTCAACAGGAAGTTAAAAACCTATGAATATGGGTGAGTTCTAAGTGTGTTTGTTTTTAGAAGCAGAAAACCTAAAACGCCATAAGAATTAAAAATTGAAAAGTATTCACATCGAACTAAAAAGTTCCCTCTTCGTGTTGTACTATTACGTTTGGTGTTTCTGGATTCACATTACTGCTGCATCAACGTGTGCGTTGCATTTTACTGCTGTCATGATAAATGTTTGAGGTTGTGGTAATTGTACTCATTTTCTATACAGTTGGGTAGTTAAATCTACAGTAATGCAAAATATTCTATACAATCATCATCATCATCATTTTTGTCGCTGTGCTGCCAGAACCACGTATCTTTAAAAATACGTTCCTGGGTTCAGCTGTGTGACGATGCATTATTTTCCAGCTGATCTAAAAAGGCTTTTGAAATAGTTTATTATAAGCTCAAGAAATAAGTAGGTACATTTCCTCGACGCTTTAAGCGGCACGTCATCTTTCACTTTATCACAAAATCAACCCATCAAGAGATGCGTGGAACAGAAAGGAGAGGACGTCCTGTAATATGTAAAGTAACTAAAGCTGTCGGGTGTAACAGAGTAGAAATATAAAGTTGCTAAAACATAACATTATTTTATTCTATTTCTTATCACGTTTTACTTTATATTATCTTGGGTGTTTTATCTATTTGGATCATTCACAATTGAATTTCAATAAAAGTACCAATGTGTTATACTTTATGTACCAACGGTACTCATAACGCAGAGTGGCCCATTTTAGAACAATACACATAATATTATTAGTTTATAATAATTGATGCCTAGTGTATTCATTGTATTAAATGTTAGTCAAGCTGTTAAAGGTGGAGATCATTTTTAATTACTTAAATTACTGCGAAGTTAAATTTTTCATCATACATCATGCGTCTTTTGTTGATTGGCTTTGTATATTAATAATCTGAATCTGTAAATCTCAGCTCTTTGGCCATCAGCGTGGAGGGTCTCTCAAGTAGCACTGTCATCAAGATCGGCCAACACATCCTCATAGAAGGAGAGGACGAAGACTGCCCGTACGTGGCCAAAGTCATCAGGCTGTTTGGTGACGGTGAGTCCCAGTCACATGACGCAACACTTGACTTTGTCCTCGAGGACATGTCGCCGAATGTCTTCTCTCTCGTCGTGTGTCAGAGAGCGGGAAGCAGAAGAAGGCGGTGGTTCAGTGGTTTGTTCGCGTGTCCGAAGTGCCGTTGAGCAAACGGAAGATGCTGGGCAGAGAGCCTCACGCGAAGGAGATCTTCTACTACCAGGGTCGCAGCTGTGACGACGAGGTCGACGCCGAGTCCATCCTCAAACCTGTGCAGGTGACATTAAGCGGTTGCTGGTCTTTCTGGGCTCCAAGGCAACGCAAAAGACGCAACAATCTTTTTTTGTAAATAAGTTTCGGAAGGAATGTAAAAACGCTTTAATTGAGAGACAAATATTTCCTTTCCCCCCTTTTATGATGCGCCTTAACACCAGTTAGCCGGCCGGAAGCTGAAGGGTTATCGTGAAGTCATGGTAGTTTCTCTGTTTGTAAGACTCCAAATTATCACTATAAGTGGACGACCTAATTACTGTATGCAAATGAGTTAAACAGCATTTGTATGGAAATGATTATGTCCCAAGCTTCCATACAAGCGGGGGATCACTATAACCGCGATGTCAACGATAGGAAAAGGGTTCATTTCTGAAGACGTCGTGTACATAAGAGTCTTAGGATAATTTATTTTCGGATTTTTGAGAAGTGGAACTAAACGCTCTCAATAAGATTCAGTTGTTTCTGTCTGTCAGCTGGGGTAACAACAAGAAAGTAAAAACCGATGCAGTAGAATCAGATATGGTCTTTTCTACCTGCCTGTCATGAGTTTCACACAATCTTTGTCTCCGAGTTGCTCTTTCCAAGCTGCCACATATTTTTCGTTTTACTCGTTGCTCTATTTAATAATCATTCTGTCCTAATTTTATTCAGCCGTACTGATTCAGTTTTCTGATAACATAAGCTGTCTGCAAGGACATAAAACTACTGGAGGCAAGAGGACAAATGTTTTGTGGGATAAAGTCTTTGTCCTTTTGCTCAAAGGTGATGCACCTCGATGCAGAAGCTCCATTCCCGGACTCTAGCGATGGGGACACGTTGTACGTGAAGCTGTCCTGGGACTCCAAGACCTTCAGAAAGCTGGACTCCCCTCTGGGGCCCTCCGAACTCGCTCCAGCTCTCTCCCCTCTTCCTTGTCCCAAGCCCTCCCTCCCTCCCTCACCCCTCTGCGCCCCGCCCGCGGCGGCTCCGGCGACTCAGGGCGCCACCTTCCGCGCCTTGCCGACTCCGGACCTCGCTGTCATGCGCCGGGCCGCGCGGGGGGAAGTGAGACCCAGCCGGGCCACCGTGAGCGCGGGCAAGGCCTTCGTCGCCGAGGCGGAGTCTCTGCACTCCGTCACCAAACTGTCGGCCTCAAAATGTCTGAGCGCCACGAGGAGGAACGCCTCGTCCGGGACGCCCGGCGTCCGCAAGAAACTGCAGCTGAGCAGTGAGTGATGCAGCACGTTTAGCTCTGGTTGTCGTAGTGGTCGTATTTGAGCTAATTACAGATATCGTACACCAGTCGTGGCCGATATCTTTTGTCCACGTGACCTTTTTTATTACAATCATTTAAAAAAAAATTCTTCCGGTCATGTCTTCCCTCCTCGCCCCGTCAGATTCTGAGACGCAGTCGATGATCAGCGACGACATCCTGGGCCAGCTGCTGGACGAGGAGCTGGAGCTGGAGTTGAAGTCTGCTGTCCGAAGGCTGTCGGAATCCCCCCCTCAGGTCCTGTCCTTCCCCCACAGCCTCACCCCCCTCAGGAATCCCCACAAAGCCTCCGGTGCTCTGGGCACCTTCTCCCTGAAGCCGTCCTCCATCGTCCTCCACAAGGTGTCTCTCTCCGAGTGGAACAGTCCGGCATCACCAGCCAGACACGACTCCAGAAGGTGAGAGATGCTTTAACTAAACGAGCATAGACGCACTGTTTAATAACCACGCGATCGTCACTAAATGTTCACAGCATGGTAACAGCTCCGTGCTCCACGGTGTAAACCGTTGCACATTGTATTAGTTTGATTAATTAATTTCTACATGGTCCTCTTCACAGAGCCGGCCACATTAGTCTAGAATGGACACAACCAGACTCCGGCTCTATCGTGAGCCTTTCTGGTTCTTCGTTACCCCAGGGCCGCTGACCTTTTTCCCCTCTCGCTTTGAAAAGTAGGGCCGAGCAGAGGGGAATCTATTCAGTTCGATGCGATCCGCAACCTCGCCACAGGTCTTGATCTGGTTTCGACCAGAGATGACTTGTTTTAAACGTGCAGACTCACTGGTTCCTCTTCTGTTGGATGACAGTCCTCAGCAGGGCGATGAGGTGATGGAGGCAGGGCCACCGACGGGCTCAGTCGAGACGCCCAGAAGAACCGCTACGCCTAGGCGGCAGTATGCCACCAGGGAGCAGAAGTGAGTCACACTGCATGCCTCGTGGTTGCATATGCAGGTAGATTTGTCTTTATTATGTGAAGAAAAAGAAAAAAAGGTTTGAGAGCAAATTTCTGCTCTCAAATTAAAAACCGTTGCTCTCAAAATAAAAAAATTATCTCTAAATAAAAACAATGCTCTAGAAATAAAAACCTGTGCTCTCGAGAAAAAAATCTGCGCTCTCTTAAAATAACTAATAAACCTGATGCATGCAACATTGGCTAACATGGGGCTCCATGTCAACACAGCAGACCTGTTTTTTTTATTATTTAAAAGGAGAATCCACGGCACTAACCTGAACAAAAGTGAAGTGCTGCCACAGTTAAAACGAAGCAATATGATCATATAAGTCAAACCCACCAATAGAAACTCCTCGCTTCAGCAGCGTAAGCCCCCCCCCCACTACGTGCAAACTCAACTCGTAGATTTTTGTTTCGAGAGCACAGGTTTTTTTTTAGAGCAAATGTTTTTTTATTTTGAAAGCAGAAATTTGCTCTCAAAACCTTTTTTCAGTTTGCGTAATAAAGAAGCAAATCTACCTTCATAGTTGCAATGTAATAATCTAATGTTTATGAGTACAACACCAGGGGTGTATGAGAGATCCTGTAGCTGACACATGTACGGGGTGATTTTAATTATTTAAAATGTCGATATTCTTTGAGGTTTGAGTGCACGGCCGGCTGAAGTCTTCAGTGTGAACAGTCACACATCACTTAATCATTAATGGGTTGGTTTCTCTCTTATTGAATGCATTTAAGTAACCCCAAACATCCAATGTCTTCAAACAGAGCTACCACGCCTTCTCAAAAAACCCAACCACAAACCCCGAAGGAACCAGCCCTGGGAGTCCTGTGAGTAGACATAAGACACAACTCCTTCTGGGAATCATCACACCTGAACTCGGAGACATGATACACATATTTACTTTCATGACCTGTCAATAAATCCACTCCTTGCCGAAGCAGAACTTGCCTGAGAATCTTCATGTTTTTTTAAGTTTTCCTCAGTATCAAAGTGATTCTGTTCGTCCCTCATTACCCTGCAAGCAGTAGCTGCTAATGGATATTTCAGCATATTCTTAAAAATGTAAACGAATGTACAGAAGGCAAAGAAACGAGGCTCGGGTTATAGCCCACAGCTAATTCCCTGCCTCCATGGCAACACTATTCTTTCTGTTGACATGCCCGAATATCACATACAAATCCTCAAAATGATATCTCCCATTTCCACCCGACTCCCCGTACCATCAAAATATGACGTTCTTCTCCTGTTGTGTGACGTGGACAGGGCCGAAGTGGATGATGAAGACTCTCCGATGCTGCCGGTCACCGGCACACCGAGGAGCTCGAAGAGGAAGTCGGCCCAGCTGGTTGCGTCTCGCATCAGAAAACAGCTGTGAGAGCAGAGAGGGCGCCATCGGCCTTTCAGTCCGCTGATCGATCCATTCGTACATTCCTGTGGAGGACTTCAGAGTACTGACGCTTCTCTTTCTGTATGATCAGGAATCTTCTGGACAACCTGCAGGACCTGAACTCGGACGGAGAGGATGAGGAGGAGTTTGTTCCATCCAAGAAGGAGCTCCAGAGCAGCAGTGAGGATGATGACGATGGGGAGGAGGAGGAGGCGGGGCTTGATAGTGATGAGGAGGTAGTTTTCAAAAAGGGCAAATATGCTGCGGCCGGGTCTCGTACGCCTCAGTCGAAGCGGCGAACTCGCTCCTCGTCCAGAACGCCGCGAAAAACTCCAAACAAGAAGGTAAACGTCCCGAACGCAAACAAACATCGGTCCATCGGTTTCTTTTCTCGCCCACTCTCCTTTTTAACCGTTTCATATTTGCACAGGTCACACCCGGCACGCCGCGGACTCCCCATCGCGCCGTGCCCAACATCCCCAGCAGGTCGCTGCCGGCCCGACAGCCCGCTAATGTTCTGGAGGAGGCCAGAACGAGGTGAGACGCAGCAGTCGGTGACCTCTGACCCTCATCTCTTTATGTACTGTTGTTCAAAATGTTCACCTCATGTCAACCAGCCATCATTCAAAGAAAGAAGAAGAAGAAGTAAAACGCAACACACCAACTCATTTTTTCTTTTTTTTTCTCTTTAAACCTTTATTTAACCAGGTAAATCCCATTGAGATTAAACATCAAGAGAACAAGACAAGTTAACAGATACTAAAAGTTAAGACAGTGACATAACCGAGTTCATTTAAGAAACATTGACATTTTTGGGAACCTGATTCCATTTCTTTCATTTTATATTTTAAAGCAGTATGTGGTATCAGTTCTTGGATTTTTATTTGCATTATTTTGCAACATATTCCAGGATGAGAGTAGAGAGTACACAAAAGCCCTTTTTCGCATTTCCGTTCTGGCATTTGGGACGGTGAGCATCAGGAAGTCCTGAGAACGCAGAGAGTATTTTCCCGCCACTTTTCTGCATGATGAAGACACACAGGTAGTGTGGATAATGATTCCAACCGTTTCAACATCAGTGTATCAACACTGAACATCAGAGCTGCAGAATTCATCATGCAGTAATCATCATGATAGTATCAAAGAATCCTGATTTTTTTTTTGTTTACACCTGCATCCACTACATTTCCCTGCACCGATTTTAACTTGAAGCTTTATTTCTTCGAAGTGCATTTCAGGGCTGCAACTAAAACATTATTGTTCATCATTGATTAATTAGGCAAATATGTTTATGATCACTTAAGATTTCCAGAAAAATAGAGTGCATTGAAAAGTCCCAGCATCTCAAATGACGTCTTCAAATCTCTTGACATTCAGTATAAAACAGAGAAAAGCATAAAATCCTCACATTCAAGAAGCTAAAACCAGCAAATGTCTGTATGAAGATTTTGTGCGATGGACGATTGATTGATTAAGAGATTAACTGATGATCAAAATAGTGGGCTATTAAAGTTCAGTGCTATAGTTAATTGATCTTATTGTTTCAGTGCTCTTTTTAGAGCAGTGGGATAGTACATTTAGAGATTTGTCTGTCCAGAAAATAATTTTTTTGTTCCTGTCCTGCAGACTTTCAGTAACTTAATTTAGTTATTTATTAGGAGGTTGTAATTGCCTGAAGTAGTTGACTGTTTTTAATCTCTTTTTCAGGAAACGCATACACGTATTCTTTCCATTCCGAAGTATTGTTGTTTTTCTTAGAAACAAAAACATCACAAAGGACCAGAATCTACTTTTTTAAATCTTAAAGGTTGCCTAAATACCAAAGTGTGAAGCAGACTCTCAACAGACTTGAGTGGAACGTCAACCACGCGTGCATTAATGTTTGTTCACGTTATTGTGTCTCTCTAGGCTGCATGTGTCCTCGGTGCCAGAGTCCCTGCCCTGCAGGGAGCAGGAGTTTCAGGACATCTACAGCTTCGTGGAGAGCAAGATCGCAGACGGCACGGGGGGGTAAGATCCAGATCCAGATGCTGGTGTCTTTTGATATTCGCAGGATCGCATTGGCACCAACAAGAAAAACCTACAAACGATACAGAGTCCCACCCCGAGGGACGGTTTGTGAGACCCGTCTGCGAATTGTTTTCCGTTTTGCTCAAGAGGTTTTGAGTATTTCATAAGAAAACGCACAAATTAGCCATAGCCTTTACATATGGGTCACAGGCTTGTACATTGTCATCCAATAAATGAACGTTCAGTTATAGTTAGTGTTGCGAACATTTAGTCACAAGCAGTTATTTGATTATTATTTGCCGTTATATTAATGGTATGGTTTCCTGGAGTCACTTTAAGAGTCAGTCAGAAGTCACAGCTGTTCTTTAGGTTTCTTCCATTGTCGACGACAAACTGCCCTTTTGTCATTTGTAAAATTGCGTTATCATTGTGTCCAGATCGGCTAAACAAATAGATCAATTGTTGTTTATCAGTCCAAGAATTTTGTCCATTTCTAATAGTTTTAAATTATTTGTTTGGAAAAAGAATTTATATTGAATCAGAACACCTTTTTATTATTATTTTCCAGTGTGACATCTTCAACAAATTTTTTTTCTTCCAAACCAAAAAGATAAATTAATTAATCAATTACTTGCTGACCTCCAGGTCGACTACTATTTGAACGAGAAGCTAACATTTGACTAATGCCCAGAGCCTAAAATAACTGGTATAAACCCAGTAATGTTACCATCTTTTGCCTTGTAATGTAATTGTGATGTAATGTAATTTGATCATTTAACCTCCTTTTTGTTCCGGGCGTTAGTTTTAAACGAATGCACAGATGGATTTACTGCCTCTTTCGTCTCTGCCGCGCTGTGGTTGTCGTTTGGATCTCAGGTGCATGTACATCTCGGGTGTGCCGGGCACGGGGAAGACGGCCACGGTCCAGGAGGTGATGCGCTGTCTGCAGCACGCGGCCGACGTGGACGAGATCCCTCCTTTCCACTTCATCGAGGTCAACGGGATGAAGATGACCGATCCTCATCAGGCCTACGTCCAGATCCTGCAGGTGAGGCCAGCGAACCTCTCACGGGAGATCAAAGCGCATGCGCCGTGTGAATGTTTTTTTGAAGAAGCATCTGGCAAATGTCGTTAAATCTGAGACTGAACGGACGTAAAATCCGAGTAGCTGAATAAACGGTATGTTTCACGTGATGGAGGATATTTAAGCCGTCAACAAGCTCAGCTGCTGCTGGTTGTGTTCTGGTGATGGCCGACCTGTCGGTTTCAACTCCGAGAGATTCACTTTCTACTAAATAACCAATATTTTTTTTTTTTTATAATGCCTTTTTTGTTTTGCTAGATTTTAACTATTTCATGGAATCCACCGTGGTATTTTAGTTTTCTTTCCTGTGACATTCATTTGCTATGGTCCGTTATGTTCAGCAGCTTTTCTCCATAGTCCTGTCATGATACTTTACCAGATGTGTGTTTTAATGTCAAATTCAGCTTATTTTTGCACAGATTCTGACTATTCTTTTTTTTCTTCTTCTTTCTTTTAACCCTTGTGTTGCCTTAGGGTCATTTTGACCCGAATCAATATTACACCCTCCCCCCGCCTTAGGATTAATTTGACCCCATTCAATGTTTAATGTCGGTGTTCTTTCGGTAGTCAACAAACAAACATAAAGTGCCTCACACTTAAACTTGGAAAACAATATTAATTCTAATAATTTTCTGGAGGTTTTAATTGCTGGCGTCAAATTGAACCCAAAGGGTAAAATATGTTAGTAAATATAAAGGTAACAGGAGGGTGACACATTGAATCGGGTCAAAATGACCCAAAGGCGGGGGGAGGGTGTAATATTGATAAGGGTCAAAATGACCCTAAGGCAACACAAGAGTTAATCCGTCTCTTGTGAGTTCACCAACAATAACTACAGCTAGCAGTTTCCACCTGCTTTCCGTCTTTGTGCTAAGCTAGGCTAACATGGAAATGAAGGCGAACGTTGATCCGTTTCTTAACTTTTCGAAGTAAATTGTGCTCCAGCTGGATTAAAACGTGGTGGTCATTAACTTGAACTTTCTCATCTCTGCAGAAACTGACGGGTCAGAAGGCCACAGCCGACCACGCAGCAGCTCTGCTGGAGAAGAGATTCGGCAACGCTGCGCCCAGGAAGGAGACGACCGTGCTGCTGGTGGACGAAGTACGAGCTCAATGTCATATTGATGAGCGTTTATTTGATTTACAGGAATAATGCCACGGATTTTTTAAAATGTAAATCTAAACGAATGCGAGACACTTTTAGACTCCTGAGGGGTCATAACATTCCTACAGTTGTACAGATTCACATTCGCGGTACGAATAAAAGGGTAAAAATATATCTGAGAAACCTAGATTGCCAAGAATCTGAGTGAAATGACTGAACTCAAGTTGAGTCACAGTTTCACTGAACAATATCACGCTGGTGAACCACAGTTTGTGAGTCACCTCTGTCTTGCTCACTGTTGTAACTCTGAGGATGTGTTCACCACAACAAACCCTTTCAAGTGAGGACATGTCAGTTGTACTGCTTGACACAAATCTGGAAACACTTCACAGACTGAAACTAAAATGGTCAATCATACGTTCTATCTGTCAAAGTAGAGAAAAGAAAGTAACTCGCAGCTCTGTTCCCACTTGCGATGGTTTATTTGCTCTTACTCGCTCGACCATCGGCGCTTTCTCTCTCTCTCTCTTTCTCGAGTTTTGAATGCTGTGTTTACACAAAGCCGCCAACACTGACTCCATATTATACATATTAATAAAATGGACATGGTTTAAGGGCAGACCGAAAACGGCAACATGTTTTTCGAAAGCTGTGAAGTCGGTGACCCACGGTAACCTTTTTTGGTGTTTGGGCTCGTAGTTGGACCTGTTATGGACCCGGAAGCAGAACGTCATGTACAACCTGTTTGACTGGCCGACGCGGCGTCACGCCCACCTGGTGGTGCTGACCATCGCAAACACCATGGACCTGCCGGAGAGGATCATGATCAACAGAGTGGCCAGCAGACTGGTGAGGGACCGGAACTACAAGCAGCCCCTTGGATATCAGCATTGTTTTGAAAAGCCCAACCCTGAGCTTGTTTTCCTGACTGTTTCCAGGGTTTGACCAGGATGTCGTTCCAGCCGTACAGCTTCAAGCAGCTGCAGCAGATCATCATGTCCCGGCTCAACAAGGTGAAGGCCTTCGACAAGGACGCTCTCCAGCTGGTGTCCAGGAAGGTAAGCCACTCTCCCGCCTTCTCTCTCTGACCCCAACATTCTTGCAGGTACGCTCTCCTCCTCACCTCCCCTCCTCTCTCCTCCCCCAGGTGGCCGCGCTGTCGGGCGACGCTCGCCGATGCTTGGACATCTGCCGCAGGGCGACGGAGATCTGCGAGCACTCTGCCGCCGACCCTTCGGCCGCCGGTTTGGTTGGAATGAGTCACGTGATGGAGGCGCTGAACGAGATGTTTTCCTCCACCTACATCACGGCCATCAAGTGAGTCTCTATTCCGGGTCCCGTTTAACGATGGCGTCGGACACGATGCAACGAGGTGACGTGACGAGCGTGCGTCTTCAGGTGCGCGTCGCTGCAGGAGCAGCTCTTCCTTCGGGCGGTCATCGCGGAGTTTCGGCGGCTGGGCTTGGAGGAGGCCACCTTCCAACAGGTAAAACATCTCTCTCTCTCGCTTTCTCCTTCTTATACAGTGCTGCGTCCGACCAGGTTTTTCTCTGAAGTAGAAGTAAATATCACAATATCACACCGTAAAAGTCCAGCGTGGACACACCGGCGTTAAATCGCCAGTGGGTTCCAAGACGGGTCGAGCTGTAACCTTCAGCTCCCGAGGCTCCCACTTCCCCTCACCCCTGAGTAAATGTCCTCCCCACCTGTTTCCTCCGTGTGCCAGGTGTTTGTGCAGCACCAGGCTCTGTGCCGGGTGGAGGGCCTGCAGCCCATCAGCGTGTCCGAGGGCCTGGCGGTGTGCCAGCGCCTGGGAGCCTGCAGGTTGCTGCTGCTGGAGCCGAGCCGCCTGGGAGTCCTGCTGCGAGTCCGCCTCAACGTCAGCCAGGACGACGCGCTCTACGCCCTGAAGGCCGACTGACAGGCTCCTCTTCAGACTCCTTTATCTGAACCGCGTGAGATTGTTCCCCCCGAGTTATACAAACTGAACTCCAACAGAATTTAGTTTTTAAGTACTTTGTGTGTAATGTCCTCAAACTCCTCAGATCAAGAACACTATCACACTTTGAAGCAGAGGGACATATTTGGAGTCAAAAGTTCTTTGTGGGATTGTCCCCAGTTTAAAATGTTTTGCTCTTGAATTATTTTAACCTTGTACAGTGCATTTTATTTTTATGTTTCAATACCTGGATATGCAATAAAGCTCCATATTTAATATGAACCATCCTTTAATTGTTTTTCTTGAAGTGATAATATGAATACAGATCCTGAGTAGTACTACCAAAGAAACACAAGAAAATGAATCAATGGAACAGATTGTTATGGACTGCATTTGCTGTTGTATTTATTCAGAAGAGCCAGAAGCAGATGCATCGTTTATTTGGAAAGCAGTGACTCCGATCAAACCACAGCCTAACATTACTGAGTAAAAGTACAAAAATATTTGGCTTAAAATAAGTACCGAATGCATAATACTCATGCAGAATGATCCTTGAGAAATGTATTGTAATTAGTCGTGCAATCATCACTTAAATGTCAAACTTGGTAAAAGTAGACTATTTCTTTTATCTTTATCTCATTTTACTATACATCTATGCATTACAATGTGTTTTGCAATCTGAACATGCAAAGAAACTACATTTATCAAGTAGAGTAGGTCTTTGGTAGAACTGTGTGGTCAGAGTTTGCGATTAATAGCAGAGAAATCTGATTTATCAGACTGGAGTCAGCAGATTCATTTAAGTTATCTGCAGCTTTCGGTGGAGTCGAGAGGTGAGTAACAGTGCATGTTGAGGGTGACCAAATAATCCATTACTAGGTTTTTGGAGACTAAATTATCACCAAAAAAATGATGCAAACCAAAAGATAGAGCAGGTAATTTGATATGTTTTTATTCTCCTGAAAACATTTTGAAATTGGACAACAAATAGCAGGCAGTGGTCTAGTCCGCCACTTGTTCTACCTCGTGCAAGTTAATCTACTCAGAAATACTCAACGTTGTGTATACATGGATTTTTCATTATCGTTTGGGAACTTTAAAAGTTATAATATTAAAACTATGATAAAGGTTCACATCACACTTCAATTTCAAATTGAAAAAGATACACAGTGCAAATGTCAGTGTACTAGTTCATTTAAAAACATGTCGAGATAATTTACATTAATATAAAATTCTGCTTCAATTGAGCTAGCTTCCCGGAGTCCCAATGTGTTCCTCAATCTGTGAACACAAAAGGTCAGAGGTCAACCAACCATTCATTCATGTTTCATGTGGTCGTGAAGGAGGCATAGGATCATGCAAGAAAAGTGTTATACCATTGTCGAAGCTTGTTTCCATTCTTCGTGCGAGCAACAACAAAGAGCATGATGAGTACGAGGAGGAAGAGGAGGAAGATCGGGATGAGCATCCAGTGTGTCCTTTCACCTATCAGCCACAGAAGGAACAACCGAGGAGAGAGACACATGAGATTTTTACACACAGAACATGTGAAATATATTTAATGTAATGCTTGAACTACTCAACTGAAACTATTTTGATTAAAGTTATTTTAATGCTTAAATATTTAATGGTTCCACCGTCACACATGGGAGGTTGCACTGCTTCTCATTCTAATATGTTGTAATAATGCTGAGGTTCGGATTGTTGGTTGGACACAATTCAGGGTCGTTGTGGCTGTTTGTGTCAAACAATTGCTCCATTAAGAGGAAATAACAGCGGATTAATCCATGATGAGAATAATCATTAGTTAATAGTTCAAAATGAGCTCCACCTCAACCAACTACACCAGAAAAACCCTGCTTATTTCCGTTAATATTCTCATGATATAGTATACAATATTATTACATTATTACATGTCATTTAGCTGCCGATTTTATCCAAAGAGATTTACAATCATGTTACATTCCCTAGACACAGCTACAGGGAAATCAGGGTTAAGTGTCTTGCTCAAAGACACATCGACTAGGTGGGGATTGAACTGCCAACTCTCTCATTGAAAGACAGACCTGCTAAGCACTGACCCACTATACATTAATCTTGTATATACTTTAAGTCACTTTCTTAAACTTCTTAGACCGTTGCACTGTTTTGTTTGTTCTGTATTGTATTGTAATGTATATTTTGTGTAAGCACTGAGAGACACTTTACCTAGTCAAATTCCTTGTTTGTGCAAACTTACTTGGCCAATAAAACTGATTCTGATTCATATCAAAAAGGTATAATATGCAATACAACAATTTCTTTAGAAAAAAAAAGATTGTGCACGTTTTAGAGCAGGATGAAAGCTGCCTTGCGACAATTTTATTCAAAATCCGGCACCTTTCCTGCAGGTTTGTGAGGAGGTGCAGGTGTATTTACTTGTGCTTTCGAACGTAACCGCCGTAAAATAAAAACAAATCAGAAAATAGTGTTTTATTCTTTTACAATTCACAGCCTTGTTTTAAAGAAGCGGGCCCCCCTCTTTATTGCATCTCTAGCCCGCTCGACCACCGCTTCGCTCTTCCTCTCTCGCTGGTTGAGCCGGAGAAGATTTTAAATGGGGTTTAGTATTTTACTTTTAGTACATTTTCAACAATGACGTCAATATAGGAAGACGTTAAATCACAGAAATTACACATTATAAAAACACTCTAAATAACATCAGTTAATTTAGCATCATCAGAAACGCCTCCCACTTTATGCTGTATGAATACAATAACTTAAAACATGCAGATTTCTCCACATTTTACAGACCGAGAAACAAACTAATATTGCACCTACATTAACTAGTTCTCTCTTCTGTGCCAACATCGACATTGTTGAGTGCTATTTTAGCAGGACAGGTTTAATCATGACTAAAGTCTTAATTGGCTGAGACGTTTCTTCAATTGGAAAGGCGCAATCAGATTTGGTTTGACCCTCATTTGAAACGTGTTCTCCATAAATGTGTCCCTCTTGGGTGTGCAGAACAACAATGAGCAACCCCCTGATCGGTGGTCAGAACTACTCACCTGCGTCCTCGACAACGAAGTCCGGATTTTTAATTGTGGCTGAAAGAACGATAGGAAACCCTTATTAGTCATTTCCCCACCAGATATTCCACTCGGATGTCAATCTTGTGAATAAAGAGAAGAGACTCACCTAGCATTCTGGGGCACGCTGTAGAAACACACACAATCACAATGATTAATCACCCAGTAGAAGACTGTACTCGGACATAATTCAGTTTGAAACCATTTTTTTTTCATGTGGTGGGAACATGACTCGTAGTGGAAGGGTTATCAGCTAGCTATTCATAAGACAAGTGGAAAGAGATAAACAGCCTTTCATGTCTCACTCAAAGCGCTTTAACACTACTTGCCATCCTTCACCCATTCATACACAGATGGGAGGTTCTACCGTGCATGGTGCCGCCTGCCCATAAGGAGAAACTAACATTCAACCATGGGCCGGGGATCGAACCGCCGATCATCTGATTGAAAGATAACCTCACAACTCATCCACCGTCTCCCACACGGGTACGAGCATAAGTTGCGATACGATGAAACAAAGCAAATGAACCTCCTACTTCAACTCTTACCAGAATCGAAGAGGTCTATTGTTCTACCATCTCCCTCCATCACCAGGTTCTCCGTCACGTTTCTGCAAACGGTGAAGACGTCCTCTCCGCTGGTACACAGCGTACAGTTGGAGGAGAGAGGCGGGTGGGTGGAGGAGCAGTTGGGAGGCATACCCTTTCCAGAATACATGTTCCCATGGTCGTTCCCCTCCTTGTACAGCACAAGCACTTTAATGATGACTGCCATCACGCACCGTTGACACCTGAGAGACATCTGGGGGGGGGGGGACACAAAATGATCCTGTCCATTTCTATTATTTTTGGATTCAGATATATAAGATATGTCAAGAGGTAATTGCAGGAGAAATAAAGAAAATCAAATCAATTTGAAAACGTAGTGGTGCATTTGACCCCGTCAGCACTTTCCACTCATTAAATCAAACTCGTCTCACATTTTAACTCAAGTGAGTCCTGATAGCATTTAACCTGAATCTGTGATTCATTACAAAGCGAGAACGTTCAAAAAAAACTCTTCGGATCTCCACGATTCACGTGGATGACCTATTTTGAGTTCAAAACGGTGAATTTCACCGAAAGGTGACAAGTTTGCAGGTATGTTCATGGCAGGAAGGGTAAAAACAAACAGTTAAAGGGTACCTGTAGCCCAAAACAACAACGTGCTACGTCCATTAGGCGCATCAAATAAATCATATTTTCCCCGCCGCTATTGTCAACAAGTCACGCATAGCCCGAGGATTTACATTTCTTTGTCAACATTCCGAGTCCGTGAACGCTTCAGGGCGCAGACATAAAAGCGTCTGCTAAATGACATGTAATGTAATGTAATGTAATCTTGCCAGTTATTTACTCATGTCAAAGCTAACTATGACGTTGAGTCGTTGAAAGGAATTCAGCCAATCCGGAGCCACTTCTACACGCGTTGCTTCTTGGGATAGATCGGTGGCCTCAAGAATTACACAATCTATATCAGGGGTCGATCGCGGCGACCTGCCAGTCGATCGCGGCGTAGTATTGGTAGATCGCATGACATAAAAAAAATTTGGCCCGCCCCCCTGTCACTTTCTCTATAGCGCCACATTACAGCAGCAGCACGTCATTTCTGTCTCTACGTGTTGCGTTAACAGTCCTCTGCCCGCCGTCTCGTGCGCCGCGGAGCTCCCGACACCGGTTTGCGCGCATCGGGACGGACGGAGCAAAGAAAAAGTCACTAGCACCCCCGAACATGTCGGCCGAACATTGCATCAATGAAAGACATCTCCAGCGCTGGCTTATGCGCGATGTAGTTATCAAGCTCACGCTTTTGTGTAAAGCAGATTAGGTCTAATGTCACGATATCATCGGACATAAGTTCGTGTTCTTTACAACAAATGCACTCTGTCTGTTTTTTGTGGCACACATTTCCCACAACTGCACCAAACGTCCGCCGACTTGCGTGCACGGTCCGCACGGTGAAGCATCTGTACCGGCGGTCCTTCAGCATCAACTTCATCAGAAACATCGCTATCGCTGTCACAATTCACTAAATGGGGATAGTCTGCTTTTAATAGTTCATACAAGTATCCAGTTGCTGAATCTGACAATCTTTCATCGTCCATATTTCGCCCGTTTTCTATATTATTATCAAGTTCTCAGCATTTGTTAGGGTTAGGCGCCATATTCAAGCACCAGTGCAATGAAGCTCGTCGGAGTTGAGGACTTTGAACAGCCTAAACTACGTATTGTTATTGAATACTGGACCGTCAGTGCATGAATAACCTTTAGAAACACATTATCTTTTGATCTGGCTACATATTCGCGATCTCAACAGGTACCCTTTAAGGCTCACCATCGTGATCTTCATGGGCTCCTCCGGCGTCGAGAATCCCGATGTTAAAGAGCAAAATCTCCCGCTGGAGTTTCATACTGATCTGTCTCGGTCAAGACGTCTCTTCCGGTTCCGTCGCTAAAGTCACTTTCACAATAAAAGTCTCTTGTTATTGGAAGTCACTTGACGGAATTCAACCGGCCTCGTCAATCTATACAACTAACATAGTCACTCTCATGCAATATACATTAATTCTTGCCATTTACATTTGCATCGAGTAAACATTACCCCTATGCTTCATAATACATTAATAACAATATCAATATTCTCCCTAATATTTTCTATTATAATATCTTTCTATATGTATTAATTTAAAACATAAGACCTCTGCAGATGTTATCAAAATAAACTATTACAACTTAACAATCCCTCGTTTTATAAAAAAAGATAATTAAATAAACAAAAATATAAAAAATAAGCTAAATGCATGTATGGTAAAATCGTAACTAGTAATTACATATGATTATTTCTTGAAACGTGCAAATGCACTATTAATAATAATTCAAACTTATATAGCACTTTTCTAAATACACAAAGACACTTAATGCCACAGTTTGCACAGTTGAATTATTATTGCCTAAAATGTAATCTGCCATTGACCACCATTAGCACAGCAAACTGATGCCTTGAACATACATATAAAGGTCCCAGTCAATCCTTACACATAGTTTGAGATTGCATCAAAACAATATATATATATATAAAAATACAATTGAGACCACCATTTAAAAGTTAAAACCCTTTTATTTAGCAGAAAATACATCATATAAAGTCACACAGATCATCTCTGAGCAACATCATTTCATAGTCAACACAACATTTACACCATAGCCAAACAAGTGATCGATTAACTTTCACGTACACTTTATAATCAGGTCCAATACATTTTACACCAAACACACAACACAAATCCATAGAATCACTTAGTAATCTAAATTAAACAATATATATTTGTAATTTACATAATTAAAAGGATAGAGCACTTGACTTGAAAAGCAAAAGCAAAGGCACATTTGACAATAACCTGACCAGCAGTTCACGGGCAGCACGGTGGCTCAGTGGGTAGCACTGTCGCCTCACAGCAAGAAGGCCCTGGGTTCGAATCCTGGTCGTTCCAGGTCCTTTCTGTGTGGAGTTTGCATGTTCTCCTCGTGTCTGCGTGGGTTTCCTCCGGGTACTCCGGTTTCCCCCACCATCATAAAGACATGCACCGCAGCCTCACCCCGGTTCGTTCGTATGGATGTGAATGAATGTTGGTGGTGGTCGGAGGGGCCGTAGGCGCTGATTGGCTGCCACGCTTCCGTCAGTCTGCCCCAGGGCAGCTGTGGCTACTGATGTAGCTTACCACCACAGGGATGGTGTGTGTGTGTGACTACTGGACTCTGTACTCTGTAAAGCGACTTCGGGTGCCTTGAGAAGCGCTATATAAAATAAATGATTATTATTATTATTACTTAAGCTGCAACAGTGTTGGTATATCCCGAGTAGATCCAATGAGATTTAAAATGAGTCACTCATAGTGAAGATCCTGTAAATGTGTAGCTCCATTTAGCCTTTTAGTCTCTTTTAGCTCCCAGTTTGAGTTTTACTTGGCAAATATGTTTTATAATTGTGGGCAACTGTAGCTCAATGGGTGTTAAAGCGCATTGAGTGGTCAGAAGACTAGACAAGCGCCATTCAACTCCATTTCCGATAACAAATTGATAATTTATCAACCAAAATACAGTGTTTCCAGTGAAATATGAGAATTTTATGCATTTTCTCGATTATATATGTTAATGAATTGCATCCTTTTCAGTTTGGGACTATCGGACAGATGCAAATATGAATGCGTCACTTGGGGAAATTATAATGTGCATTGTTTACAACTTTCAAACAATTAATGCATGGCCTTAATGTCAATGTTGTGGTTTTTAAGGAAGGGTTTGCTGACACAAAAACAAACAAAAAAAGAGCAGGAACTTTGTCAGATAAAACCAATAAAACTCACGTCAAAAAGATGGAAGAAAGGAGGACTAGATACTACAGCGACTTAACAAAACCACCATAACTCAAATAATATAAATTGACGTGCAAACAGGAAATAAACTGAAGCAGATAAACAGCCTTGGATTTTCACATAAAACAGCTGAAGAGTGAAAGGACATGTGTGTATTTTTGTATTTTTGAGTCTTAATACAACACCATGAACTCTGTCAGGTAATATATGAATATTTATATTTATTATTCAATATAATAAATAAATCTCCCAACTTCCACAGAGGAAGATCACGACCGAGGTCACTACGATCATGTGTTTGTTTACCGTAAAATGATCCTAATGAGTTATCTTCCTTTTTTTTCATCTCCATTCCCTTATCTGTCAACCATAGATCATGTTTCGCTCACTGAATTTCACATCAAACCATTCATGTGCTGTATGTGCTAGCGATTTAGGCGCGGTGAATGACCTCTGACCTTCTGACCTCCGGGGTAATCGGAGGCTGGCGACTTTGGGGATTTAGGTTTTGAATATTGTTTTAACTGTTGCAGTCGCTGAAAGCTGAACCCAATTCAAAACTGAATAGGATTCTCAATCTTGAAACTCAGCTTTAGGTTAATAGAGACGCAAGAGAGTGACCGCCTCCATTCAGACCTTTCCTCAACAGCTCTTTGAGCTCAGCTTGGTGTGTCAGGTCAAGTGAAGAGACTATCAGGTTAAGCTCTTTTACATCCAGACGACATCTCGCAAACCTTAGTTTGTGCTGCGAGATTCGAGTCTGTGAAATGAGATTCTGCAACAGCCCAGCCTACTGCCAGCCTCTGGTTTATTCAGAAGCTGGTTTCGCTGGATCGATTGGGAGAAAATGTGGTTGCTCCAGAACAGCAGCCGTGTTCTTCCAGCACCAACGCTGTCAGTCAACACTGACACTGTGTGTTGACAGGCGATTGATGGTCCCAACGGAGTGGAGGGTTCAACATGTGAACAACTCGCACCGGAGCTGTCCGATCATTCAGCTCAATGATTCAAACTGCTCTGAAAAATGTGACTTTCATAAACAAGTTGTGAAACATTAAGAACTGTTGGCAATGCGCACATCACAGTTTTAACTTGGATGGCGTTTGCCTGAGTAGAACCTCAAGGGAAAGAGAGAGAGAGAGAGAGAGAGAGAGCACAGGGGAAGCCAGTTAGAGCTTCTTAACAATACCTTAGTGTTTGTCAGTGAACTTCACACATGGTCACTGTCACCTGTCTTTGCGTGTGTCTCTCTTATCTGCTTTAACTCATATTACTTTACACCACCATGCTTTTTTGCCCTTCGCATCTGCTTGAGAGTTAGACAAGCACCGAGGTAACAGCCCTACCTTTGTTCCACTGGTGAAGCAGATCATTAGTGTAAGGAGTAACACAATAATGTCCTCACCCAAGGGGGCAGTATGTCATTATAATATTGCTTTTGAGACAACCGGTATTTAAAGATCTACACACATTAAACCTGAATACACAAGATTGTTTGTTTTTCTGATTATTTTTAGCACATGCAGGTGTGTGCGTGCGTGTGTGTGTGTGCGTGTGTGTCTTTGTGTGCCCGCGTGTTTGTGTGCGCGTGTATTTGTGTGTGTGTTTGTGCGCGACAGAAAGAAAGAGAGAGGAACGGTCAGCTCGGTCACAGAAGTGGAATACCTCCTTTTGATACTTCAGTTGGAAGCACTCCACGGTCTGTTTGGATGTTCATGTTGTGACTTATCACTGAGATCCTTTCTTCTTGTGTGTGTACGTGTGTGGGTGGGTGTGTGTGTGTGAGTGTGCGAGAGAGGTTACTCAGTATTTTCAATATGTGTCTCATACTGCCTCCATGTGGCCTTCTATTAATGTCACTCACTCCCCCCCCCCCCCCTCTCTCTCTCTCTCACACACTTGCTCCCTTTCACTCTGACTCTCTCATGCTAACTCTCACTCTCATGATTCTGCTGACTGTTCAAAGACCTGATGAAGGCATTACTGAATAATCTATATAAGAAAGAATCAGATCCACTTTACTCCGTTATATCCATACATTCAATGGGGTATTCTAGTGTGACCTCAAATCATGCAGAACATGTCGCTCCAGTAGAGGACTCTCTGCCAGGCGGGACACAACCTCTAGTCAAAGAAGTTCCAACATTGTGACACTAGATGTCAGTCTTTTCAAGTCATCTGTAGCCAGTGCACCAGGAGTGCTTAGTCGACTTGAACACATCATATAGTTTCTTCTTCTTCTCACTTTTCAGCTGTCTGGATTACAATCTGCAGTTAGACCAAAATAAGTCATTTCATTGCTAACTTGGCCGTACGGGTAGGAAATACAACACATGTAATCATGTGTTGTATTTCTCAGTCGAGACTAATTCACAAAAGACCAATATGTATAATATTTATGGTTAGTACTTATTTAGTTCAGTTTTGACGCTTAATATATACTGCCTGATTAAAAAAAAATCCTCAATTGTCATCTGGCTAATACATCTAATATGTATATGGAGCTGAGTTGAGCAGGTTTGTGTATGCACATGGAAGCTGGACAGTGAAAACAATAACTGGATTACTCCATCAGGGGCACCTTTTATTATTGTGTTACGTCCCCTTTTGGTCTAAGGGATAAGCGGGGGGAACGAACACAGGACAGTCAAAATTAGGCGCAACGTGGTCAAATAATATTTATTTATAACACAAAAGACAAAGGTTCGATAACATGGGAGAGATCAGGACAGTTGCGGTTGTGCCAAACAAATGAACTCAAGATAACAGAACTAGGCCTGGCTATCTACATCTCTGAAAGGAAACAAACAAAATGGCTCCACTAGCTTCTCTAACAAAGTTTGCATCAAAACAATACAGAGGCAGCAACAACCATGAGCCTAGTGTTTCTAGACACACAGTACCTACATAAATGCATAAATGTACAGGGTTCCCCAAACTTACCTACTGTCCACAACCTCTCACCACAAACCTTCACCTCTCTCAGTGGCAGTGCCCACATGAACACTCTCAACAAACCACCACCCCAAAGTCTTCCGTCTTCTCTCCTTTAAACAGGGCCCTCTAAGCCGATTGGCCAGCTCGCCTTCTTGCACCAAGGAACAGTCGGATTAGCCTGTTGAGGTGGTGATTGATGCCACCTGAAGAGAACACAAGGGGGGGAGGGGAACACACAACACTGACACGTAACACCGAAGTTCAATTGTTCACACTTAATATTTAAGTATTCCTTTTTCTTTCTGTATTTCTACCTGTTGACTGGTTTCTAACAAAAGACCATTTTAGTGGGCAGTTCAACCGTGTTCTGCAGTTGGTTATTTCCATTTGATAAACAAGCTCATTCTGTTTCTGTCCATTGTGGCTTTAGGTGCAGAGAGTGTGAGCTGTGTCATAACCACCAGCAGGTGGACACAATCAAGAAGTGAGAGGCACACAGGGGCGGCTTGTCCATAAGGGCGATTGGGGCGACGCACTGCCTCAGGGGAAAAGAAAAAAGAAGAAAAAAGAAAAGAAAAAAAGTCGCATTCTACCACTAGACGTCTGCTCTGCCTCTGTATGTCATTGTCCAATCAGGTAACAGTCATTCAGTCAGCCTAAAGTCGTGCTTCAAATGGCCCCGCCCCTTCTGGGGCGATTTTGGGCGAAATGAAAATCGCCCCAGACCTCTCCCATTGACTCCAATGTTAAACCCATTTTTTTCACAAAACAGAGCTCTCAATGCATTCTCTATGGCTTCCGGGAGGAGTCGCCCCTCCAGGTCTTGTCATAATTAATCGACGTAAAAGCGTCTCAGTACGTCATACAGCTTCGACAGAGGCGTATTCAGTCGAGATGGCCAGTGCTCAGGGCAACAGCAGCGATTCAATTCTTTCTTTGAAAGAGACTCCTTTCGGTCGGCGTAACATTGAAGACACATCGGCAACAATAGAAGTAGGACCTCCTAGACCAGTGGTCGCCAACACGTCGATCGGTCGACCTCGGAGACGTTCCCTGTCGCTCTCCAAAATAAAATGAAAATAAAATCAGAAACACATTGTTCCTCATTCTCGAACATTTTCTGAGGTGTCTTCTGAAACGTTTTCTTCCTGACTGGAAGATGGACGTCAGAAAAGATCTCCGCCTGATGTTAAAGAACGCCTGTAAGCGGGTTCTCTGACAGCCGTGTTGTCAGCTGTGCTCCCTGAAAGAGGAACGTAGGACTACAGGTGAGGCGCAGGGGAAATGCAGAAAGACCTTTATTGACAACTCCACATATTACACACGGTCAAAGTACACCGACATAAAACTAAGTCATGAATAAATAAATGTTGAAATGCCTGTACCTTAATGTAAATGTTTACGTTGCGGTATTTACAAGTTGCGCCTGCGCATGCGCGACAGCCGAGATTCTTGGCGACTTGCCAGGTCTTACCTCCGTGAGTTTGGCTTTTCTGCTGTTGCCCTTCAAAACAAACATTTAGCTTTTTCTTGTCTGGTGGAGCAATCTGGTTTACTTGAAAGTGATTGCAATTGTATTTCTTCTATTATTTGAAAAAGCACAGATGCAGGAATCACAAATGGGGATCTCATATTTATTATTATTATAATTATTTAAATCTTGTTGAAAGAAATCACCAAATCAAAGACCAGGAGCTGGATTACTGACAGACAGCTCACAGACGGCCTCAGACTGTCTGTCTGCTTATGAACTAACTACAAGCTCACAGACAGAGTTCAGTCACAGCCGTCACACTGACTGGAGTCACATGACTTGATGGCATTGTGAGAAAGCTACACATAGACAGCTGTCTGAAGGTCTGTGGTTTTGGGAGGGTTAATCATTATCAAAAAAATTGCCCCCCCTGAGAATTTTTTCAGGAGCCGCCACTGCTTGAGACTGCTCGTAACCCGATTAAAATGGCAAAAAACGGCTTCTTGGACATATTTGATGAACTTAAAACCTCAAGCGAGCCTTAGACCCTCTGAATGGGTCTGAATGGCTGACCCTGAAGCTCATATATGAAGGAAAACAGAAAAAGAAAAAAAAGTTAAACGTAAAATTGTAGTACTTATATCCTCTTCCTCTCTCTATAACTTCACTATATATATATATTATTAATGATATTGATATTTAATAGTTTTGTATGTTTAGCACTTACGGTGCATGTTTCTATTCATTAAAATTGTACTCGTCTTTAAGGCACTTTCAAAAACAATGGCCACATTTAGACTACAGGTAGTCAGTTTTCATCCTTGTTCAAGCCACTGTTGTTTTGTACCTGATCAACTCCTATTGCATGTCTTTATGATGACCTCTTTTATCTCCTCAAGCTCCATTTCATTCTTCCCATTGGCAGGAGTGTATGCAACACTCGGGGTTGCAGATCCTCCTCTCCTGCATTTACGCCAGATCAGTAGAGCCACGACGACGACGACTCCGATCACAATTAAGGTGACCGGAATATAAAATATGGGCTTGGTCAGATAACAACTCTCCGTGATGCAGATCAATGTAGAGTTCACTGAAAGGAGACAAAGACAAAAGGAAGCAGGTCATATCATATCGTATAGGATTTCAAAAGCATTGTCGATGAGTTATTAGCCATGTTAGCAACGTGGCTCTCTCTGGATGACCACTTTGGTCTCGACGGAAATATCTCAACATCTATTTGGATGTATGAATTGATTAAATTTGTGTTTGTCCCCTCAATGTCGCAGCTCTGGAGCGCATTGTGGCCGTGTTATATACTGCTGGGTAGCTCGGGCATTTCTTCCCTGTGATCAGTGAAGTCTTATCTTGTGAAAATACAAAAAAATGTATTTGTTGATTTACATTCAGTATTATTAACCTGAATCTGCAAAGGACTTCAAGTTATCAGATAAATGCTGTGGTGTAAAAGGTTAAACATGTGTGTTCACATTTGGTGTTAACTAGCCGTTAATCTATTTGTTATAGTTCACAATGGGACAAAAGTCAAGGAAAACAAACTATATTCTTTTTGTATTCTCTGTTACTGCTCTTCTTCTCTCTATTTACTTTCTATCTGATGGTTGAACCACAAACTGAACAACTCTCAAAGACACAGGTCTCTTCATTGAGCGTCCTGTTTTTATATAATCTAAATTTAGCTACAGTAAATGTGAGCTATTGTGCGATGCTTTTTTCCCCGCTGTTTGATGTTCAGTGTGTCTTAGAGCAAACAGCAAAGAGCACACCCTCTTTTTTTTTACTCTGCTTGAGCTTTCTACTAATTTCCATAACACAGGGAGACTCACCGGTGGTTATCGGATTATCCTTGTGATCCAAGATACGGCTGCCGTTGACAAGAGGACAGAAAATACATCAGTAAATGTCTTTTTTTCGAACCTCCCACATCATAAGCAGCACAAGTCTGTGACAGATAACATACACTTACTTTTGCAGGTGGCTTCCTCCAAGACCTAAAGGAGGAAGGAGATACACATAAATCAGTGAGAGTGAGTGAATAGTGCAATAGTTACATTTTTACAATGATCTTAAAATGTATTCTAACGCAAAGATATGCAGGTGTAATCATCAGCTATACTTTATTGGTCAAATAAATGTAAAGATGTTTTCAGGATTAGTTTTTATTTTTAGAATAAACATGCCTGGACATGTGTCAGCCTGGTTTGGATCGTAGGAAGAACATGTACAGTGTGGTCCTTGTTACAGTGGTCATAATGCAAGATAACTATTGTAATGCTGCTTCTATTTGATAATAGTAACCTGAATATGTTTGGGGTTTGGACTGTTGGTGTAACAAAACAACCAATTTCAATATTTTATCTTGCCTGGATTCTGGGATATTCAAATGTTTTTTTCTTTATTTATGGTACTTACTATAGATTTTTTTTAAAAGATGAATCGCTCATAAAAAAACACAATAGATAATACAGAACAACACTTTTGTTTCTGCCAAAATACCCTGCTAAATTTATGACACTGTGTTCCCTGATACTTCTCAGATGTTAGCGTGCCAACACGCCAGTCACATCCCAGCACCAAACACACTGAACTCTGAACCCCTTGTGGAATCCCTGTATTTCCACATTCGAACATTTCATATGTCATGGCGTGTCTTGTTGAATTATTAGATGTTGGAACCATATCTGGATATGAAGTTGTTCATTACACCGTCGCAGTCGCTTATGTAGTGCACGTCAGGCTGGAAGTCCTTCATGGTGAGCAACTGGTTTGTCAGACTCTGAACCGACTCATGGAATTCAGAGTCACGGGCGATGACAGTTCTCTGGAAAAATAAACAAACAAATGTAGTGTAATTTTTTTTTTTTAAACTTGCTCAATCAGAACATCAGTGGTCAGGTGATTTAATTATCTTCAGAGATCGCAATACTCACATTTCATTACACTGTTCATTAAAAAAAAATCACAAATATACAGAAGATTGAACATTTGTTGAGATTTAGGGAGTGTCCAGTGTCTGTGTTCATAAGAAGATTAACAGATAACATATTCTCAATCTCAGCACAGGACAAACAAGAGAGTAAAACTTAACACACACTGACACTTTATGTCACACCACCCCACCAACTTTCTCTCATACGTGACTCAGCAGTCCTGTACAAACATCATAGCAACAGCTGACTAACATGAACAATGTTCTTCGTAGCACCTGGCACTTGTCCAAATTTAGTTTTGTGCTGCCATCAAAAATGCAACAAATACCACTTCAATAGCGTTACGTTAGCTGACATGCTCGACCACTTCCTGCTTTGTAATTTACAAATAAACAACTAAACGGAAAGATGATTCTCTCCTGTACGAGAGTGCAGGTGTGTTGCTTTGGATTTCAGAGCCTCTGGTGACAAACGTATCAACCGGCTCAGACCAGACTCAAACCAGGAACTTGTCCGACTGCTACTGAAACATGTGTTTCCGACACCTTATAAGGCCTCTCCCTTATTGCTAACGCAAAAAAAATTATCTGTGTGTGTGTCGTCTTGCAAGGTGTGGTCCCAAAGGCCAAGTGTAGCTATAGCGGGAATTAGATATTTATAGTTCTGTGTTAGTCACTCAACTATTCTTCAGTGGCAGACTCCTGTCACTGTCATGCTCATCGGACAGGCTGAGGAAGTCCTTTGTCCCCAGGGCAATACGACTGTACAACGCCACGCAGAAGGGGAGGGGGAGGGAGATGGACTTCTCTGCATGAGTCTACCCCGGTCTCCCCTCCTCTTCTCAGCTCTTTATTTTTCTCAGCTCTTTTTTTTCTATCCCACTGTCCATCTTTTAATCTTTTTACTCTTTTTACTGGCTATACTAGCCCATTGCACAGATTGTACTATTTATATCACTTTGCACACTGTTAAATCTGTATAATATCTGTATACACCCTACTCCCTGTGAACATATTCTCCCTATGTGTGTTGTTTTTTTAATACTATGATTCTACTGTGATTTGTGTTTGTATGTTTGTGAGTTAAGTTAAGTGTATAAGCTACTGGATGACCTAAATTTCCCTCGGGATTAATAAAGTTTCCATCTATCTATCTATCTATCTATCTATTAAATAATCCTTCCTCTTTAGGATTATGCCAGCTAATGTTATCGTGTAGAGAAAAAGAGAAAAAGGAGAGAGAGAAGCCTCCTGTAAATTGACCTTGATCCAGGGCAGCTCATGTGGGTGACGGATGGAACTAGACAAGGAACTGGGCTCTCTGTGTGACATATAAGCAGCAACACACAGGACAAAAGACGCACTCCTGCTATCAGAAGAATACGCTTAAAGCAGCGAAAGCAGACAGAGGAAAACCTGAGAAATCAGGAATGCTCGCATGGAACTGAGATTTTCCAGCTTTAAGAGACTTGATCAGACTTTTGACATCAGCGGACTGAGCTTAAAGCAGCAAAATGCTGTTTTAGAATAAACCTGAGAAATCCTTAACTGCTGTGACTGTTCCATTGAGTCGAAATTGTTTAAGTGACTTTGTGAAAAAGAAAGACATTAATTTCTAACGATTTAACTACGGGGTGAGCTAAAAGGCTGAAGGTATTTCCCGACACCTGTGAGGGACACTATTCCCTTCAAGTTGGCCGGACTACTAACTGAGTTACCGCCATGTTAGGTGTGAGTCTGCCCCTCCTCTTCTTTACCCGATACACAAAGTGAAACGTCTCGAGCGTGTCATAAAGTGATTGACACTATCCCTTCTTCCCAACAGTTCGTGTCAGCGTCTTGAATGTTGTCGACACTGATCTTTGCTGATGAGAAAGAACTATAGCGCATTTGTTTCCATCAGAGTTTAAGGAATTATGTCACAACAGGTGCAACCGAACAGTTTCTCACATTCAAAAGTGTAAACTGGGAATAAAACCAGAACAAGAAGAAATAATCCGATTGAAATGTCCTTTACGTCATACAATAACGATTCACTAAAGCTGTGACCAACCCGCTGGCCTGGAGTGCCTGGGTGTGATGCCTTTGGTCAGGCCCGTCGCCTGATAACAATCCGGCTTGGTTGAACCTGTGGGGAGATGAAACTCCCACCGGGCACAGCTGTCGCGGTCTGAGAGACACACAAGCCTCTTCAGCACCACGGGGTAGCAAAACAAGGAGAACAAAAGCAACCAAAGTGCCAACAAGTGCGTACGGCTCACGGATCTGACCCGGTGTAAAAAAACTAAAAACACCCTGTAGTGGGATCTCTGCTAAGTAAAGATCCTCTCTGATAACCCAGTTGTGGCTCAGAGCGCAGGACTTACGTCCTTTAACTTCCAGGACGTGCTGCACTCGGAGGAACGGGGCGGTCGGGACAGACGGTAGATGAATCCACCGTTCTGCCGGCTGACGCAGCATGTGAGACTTGGCAAAGTCTCTGCAGGCGCTGCAGCTGAATTGCAATTCAGCAACACTGCAAATGACAAAGAGAAAATAAAAATAAAACCGTTTGTAAACTCGTGCACATTCAATAATTTTATTTTTCATATTAAACTTCATATCCATTTTTATGATATTGTATTACAACGCAGCTGCAGTGCATTACGGTACCATGCAGCTGTTGGATGGGTTGTGGTGGAATTTGCTTTCACACACATTCAAGTTCCCCTCAGGATTTGTTTTAATAACTGGTGATGACTTTTCATCTAGCATGCACCATCATCAGGTCAACACTATACTTTTGTTCGCAATTACCTGCAAAACAAATGCAATTAGATATAATCTGTAATAACTCAGGTCCATCTCATTAAGATCTTTTCTCAATTTGATCAGAGAACCTTATTCTCAATCCGTCCACGTACAAGAACACAGTCTGGATGAAAAGTAGTTTCTCTGGGGCCAATGATGCTACATTTATCATTTAAGCAGGTAACACGTGTTTCATGAAGGGGGCTGTGAATATCAAGTATTTATTATTTAATTTGTCCCTGCAGGTCTCAGGGTCAGAGGTCAGGACCACAGGGGTCAAGACATGAAGACAGAGGGATGTGGACTTTCCAGTCAAAAATTTTATCGTGAATCCTGAATGATTTCAAGAAAGAGGGTAATTGCAGCAAAAAAGGAAACAAGGGAAGTGAAGTGAATAAGAGGTTAAGAGGTCAAGCAGCTTATCACAGCACATATTACACAGTTTCAAATATAGATCCTCATTGTGATCAGACCTCTTCTCTTTCAGAATGAAAGAACAGTAAAGGTAAACAGAGCTACAGTACGAATAAGTGTTTAGTCAGGACTGAGAAAAGCTTTGCTTTCTCTAAGATAAACCGTCAGAGTTCAGATCTGTTCATCACGGAGCTGCCTCGGTGTTGAAATACGTTTTAAGTTATGGATTATAATGTCAACAACAATTACAAAGAAGCAGTCTTAGGCAATGACAATCTTAGATCCTCCAACAATGCTCATGTAAAATATGTATGCAGTATATATGAATGATAATCTTCATGCCACATATATTAAAATAGGATTTTTTTTGTAAGATGTGTGGCTTTTGTCTTTTGAAAGAGTTGCATAAGAAAGAGGACATTCTTTTGGAAGTTTTTTTCCATTGCCCTATGTTCTTCCACGATGACTAAGATTTCCCAGCAACAGCAGGCATTCCATGTTAGTGCGTGGAAAGGGAAACAAAAGCAAGAAGAAATCTGGTGATGCCATACACTTTCTCCACGTGTCAACAAAGTGGATTACTAAAGTAGTGTTATCACTGTGTTAATTTGTTAGAGGGGACAGGTTTCCCCGTGTTATGTAATGATATACAGGATACCTTATAACAGACTTACTCAACAGGCGCTTATTTTGTGGCCCCCGACATGCCTGGTTATGAATGCATAATAATTATAATTAGCCAACCAAAATCGTGTGAAAATTAGGTAGTGCGCCTTTAATTTAACCCTCTGAAAACGAAGCCCGCTACAGTGCGTTTTGACAGCTTTACGTTTTTAAAATCTGTATATCTCCGCGACAATACGTCGTCGAGATACGTTTAAAATACTGGATGAATCCGGAGGATTTCCTCTTCCGTTCATTTCTCTACCGTAAGCTCCTCTGCGATTCACAGAGAAAGATAGGGGGACGAACGTGTCGGGTGACGCGGCACCGAGTAGTGTGATTTGCCAATGCGGTTTTCCGTCAACATTTTGCGGAGAAGAACAACCAATGAACAATCAAGAAATCACAAGGACCTACCCACCTCCCAGGTGGAGCTCATTAGCAGTCTGTCAGTCAGAGAAGCCAGAGAACACGGCGCGAACGGACTTCACAACAAGGAAGCAGCTGCAGCGACTTTGGCGAGCAGCGCGGAGCCTCAGAGGAGCTCCAGAGCCACGAGGAGGAACACGCAGCCAGAAGAGATCCACTTGGACCGGGTAAGAGTCTTCACTAAACTTTACGTGTCCGTGTCGGGACATGTCCGGACGTGTCGGGACATGTCCGGACGTGTCTGGACGTGTCCGGACGTGTCTGGACGTGTCTGTTATGTGTCTCTGCCCGGTGTCTGTTACGTGTGGCGGTGCTGACTAGTATTATATTTTACAGAGAGGATTCACCAGCACCTGCAGTGCAGCCTGCAGATCCACCTGCAGCCCCACCTGCAGCTCTACCTGTCCGGCCAGCAATGGTCTCGTGCCCCGGAGGACCATGACACGATGACATAATGCCATTATAGTGAAGCCATATTGTAAATATTCTGTATCAATATTTGTGTTCTGTTTTCTATTTCTCAACATGAATATTATGGAGAATATGTTTACTTTTTGTAATGTATAATACATTTATTTGAAGAAGAAAAAATGTAAATGGTAATTTTTTATTTGCACACACCCCATGAAACTTTATCTGCAATATTAAGTCATTTCTCAGTCCCATCTTTATCATTTTGGTGAATGTGTGACGGACCACATCATTTCTACTCAAAAAACGATAATACAAAATGTGGTTTTTGACATCTTTACATGTATCTAGCATTGTATTCAGATATTTCACTGCTTTTGTGAACCCATGACTTTTGGTAAACCAATTTTAAACACCAAAACAGTTGGTCCACATGAGTAAAGGTGTGTTTTCAGAAGAGATATGAAGAATTTTTAGAAATCGAACTTACATTTTCAGCTTGTACCTGAGGTCAATTGTGCCTCATTATATAGAGAGCTGAGATTGTTCTGGAATTTTTGATGTATAACACATGGGTATGTGTCATATGCAAAAGCCTTTTAAAGGTGAATTTAATTTTGTTTGTAAAATCGAGTCGAAAGGGCTGCGTTTGAGGCACAACTCAGAGCTGCAGCACAACAACATCCTCAAAGAAAGACACAAGGAGGAGAGCATTGACACATTCTGGATATCCTGTGTTCTGAGGAACACAAACCCTGCATTAATCCTGTGTGCTCAGAAAATCCTGACCTGCTTTGGATCTACTTATGTGTGTGAAAGCTCCTTCTCTGCCATGGGAATAATAAAATCAAAGCAGCGTTCCAGTCTAACTGACAGACATTTGGCAGACTATCTCAGAGCAGCTACAACTGAGCAACAACCAGATCTGAAAGGACTTGTGAAAAGAATGCACACTCAGAGCTCTCACTAGGAATAAGTAAACAGTTGTTTGTTATATTGTTATTGTTATTAATATTTGTGAAATGCAGACTCAGAGCTCTCAATAGGAAAAGTAGCAATTGCAAACTTTATCAATGTCATCAATGCAAAGCTATTCACTCCAGTGTTAATAAAACATCAGCTTGACCAACACTTGTCATCCTTGGAAACGCAGTCGCTACACTACATTTGTTACTGAAACTAAGAATAATTGTTAAATATTCCATGATGCTTTGGAATGCATTAAAAATGACTAGCAAGACAGCATATTAAACAGCAGTAGTAAATACAGTGAATAAAATGGTACAAATATATGTTAATAATAATTTGTGGCCCTTTGCACCTGTTGTGGTTTAAATGTGGCCCTCTTGGCCTCCGAAGTTGAGTACCCCTGCCTTATAAGGACGTTCATAAGGAGTCCCCACAATGTGACTGTGTCAACAGGTTCATGTCCCCACAACACGAGTGATGCATTATAATCAGTGGCGGTTCGTCCATAGGGGCGCTAGGGCGCCGCCCCTCTTAAAATTTGGAGATGAAAAAAAAAGAAGAAAAAAGAAAAAAAAATCCTGTCAAAAAACATTATATGCCAAATCATTTAAATAGTAAATATACCGTGTTGACGCGCTAAATGTGTGTGGGAGACCGTCAGCCTGTCAACAACCACTTAAGTTAATGTGAAAAAATATAATATATCGCCATTATCACGGAGAGAAGCCCCTCCCCTTTTTGGAGGCTATCTAACGCGTGTGTACGGCATCGATACAACATTTCAGTCGTTTTGGCAATGACGGCTTCTCATTGGCGGATGAAACCGGGAATCTTTGGTCGCAAAAATGTGCGCACGGGATTGGATTATTCGGCAGATCAGAGACCCGTATGTTCCCTCAGCCCATAGAGCAGTGTTGCCAGGTCCGCGGTTTTCCTGCGGAATCGGGCTACTTTTGAGTTTTGAAGTGTTGACTTGCCGCGGGTTGAATTGTTTGTCCATTGGTTCGGGTAGACCTATTTTGCATGCAAATTACATGAATATCTTTAAATAAAAATCCATATTTTAAATGAAATAATTTATTCATACCCAAATCCTACCAAACTGACTCCAGATCAGCATGTACACACATTTTATTTATGATAATATACTGTATAATTACACAAGGCCATTTTAGGACCTAGGTGAAATAACTTGAGGGAAAACTGCTTTTAGTGCTGGCAAACTAAACATATGTTGTTACTTTGTAGATATTACAATACATTTGGCAATGATAGCAATGCTGTTGGACTTTAAAAGCAGTGTATATGGTTTGGCACGGGCATATTTTGAGTTCTGATTTTGGGCTGGTTTTTGGGCTGGTTGTGTCACACAGACCTGGCAACCCACGGAGCAACATAGCTAGCAGAAGCTTTATGTTAGTATGGCGTCGGCGACTGAAAACTCTGGTATCTCTACACCAAACACCTTTCAATCGACGGTCAGATATTGACAAGAAGAGGCTGAAAGAGTTGGGACGAACATCGGTTTAAAAATTGTGCAGCAAATCGCTGACCGCGGGAGGACGTACACCCGGAGGTGCTCCTCAAGCCGATATGCTAACCGGAGCTGGTTAGCTGAATGCTCCATGAGTAATTCGTTTTTTGTTTCCCCTGTCTGTTTTCCAAAGTCCTGGGACGGAAACTCTCTGGACTACAACGGGGTGAGGGATCTACAGAGCTTCAGACAAGTGTAAAGCACGAATCTTGCCGCAGTTATCTAGCTAAGAACATGGAGCTAACTCGCTAACAGCATGAAGCTAACCCTGTTTGCAGACCGAACTGGCATCGAAAACACAACGAAGAAGTTCTGAAAAACAGACACATTCCCTCCAGAATAATGGAAACAGGCTGGTTACAGACATGATTGACTTTAATCAGAGTTATTGAGAAGTTTGACCACTTTAAAGAGAGGCTACTTTTCTTTACATATAGTGGGTCTACTCTGTCAGTTAGAAATGCACTCTGTCATTTCTTGTTTTCAATGTATTGTATTTTATTTTTGTTTGTTGTTCAACGATATTATTGAGTGTTTGTGAATTTTATTTTAATGAGCTATTTTTATTTAGCGTTATATTTAAAAATCTGTTTCCTGCGGAAATTGCTTTCCATCTGTTGCACTTCCTGCTCCTGAGTCTTTCCGTCACAATGGTTTTATATTGCCGAGGGTGAGTTCAGTGAAAAACGATTTTGCACTATTTTGGCTATATTCTACAATAAAAATTAACCGTTTATGTTACATACAGTAATGGAATGTTAATACGATCCCGGCGTCCAGCTGTAGTGTCATTTAGACCGTCAACATATATGTTTGGTGGCGGTCTCATTGAGCCACTTTCTAGCTCATGTAGTTATTTATTTTGTCCATTAGGGGCCTCTGTTTTCCCCTTGTATGTTACATGTCATGGTTTTTGATGAGAATTGTTATTATTTAGATTTAATGTGGTCCTGTCTTCCATGGACAATGGTTTTATATTGCTGAGGGAAGTGGAAGTGCAGAGACAGATCAGAAGGCAAATGTGTGTGTTCTGTTGTCTTCTGCAGAATAAATAAGTGCTGGGAAAATCCACCATCTGAGCCGACTTCTTCCATGCCCGTTCCACATCAGTTACATCTGCTCTGAACCTCTTTCATGTGAGGGTGAAACTCTTTTATTTTGCAAACCTCTGAAACCCAACCCAATGTTCCTTAAAGCTGCTCTGAACCTCTCATGCCCAAAGTTACAGTGTGTTGATTGTTGTTATTGGACAGTGTTGAACACGCTGTGTTCTTGAAATAAAGCTTTGTTTTTTACAATATTCTACTCAAAACCTCTTTTCTTCTCATTGTTGAGTGATATTTAAACCACGTCGCCCAACTGCGCCCCCCCCCCAAAAAAATTTCACCAGCCGCCACTGTTGACAACACCAAAAAGCTACATCTTCATAATTTACATTGGAACGTGTAATTCATTACAAGAGACTTCGCTTGCTTCGCCCTTATACTGGAGCTGCGAGCGTGGACTGGCACTATATGACATTGCGTAATCACTGCCAGAAAGCAGGTCGAAGTACATCCGCCCCGGATCGGGCGGCCCCAGAATCCTACATAGCGGAGTTATTTCCCCACAGACCCCCGATGGCAATGGCGGAGGCGCAAATCTCCATATTAAAAGTCATTGTAGCGGCACAATTTTTTTCAAGCTGTTATTTTAAGGTACAATTGTTGCATAATGTTACTTTAAATCACAGAAATTACACATTATAAAAACACTCGAAATAACATCAGTTAATTTTGCATAATCAGAAACGCCTCCCATTTTACGCTGTATGAATAAAATAACTTAAAACATGCAGATTTCTCCACATTTTACAGACCGAGAAACAAACTAATATTGCACCTACATTAACTAGTTCTCTCTTCTGTGCCAACGTTGACATTGTTGAGTGCTATTT
>NC_079392.1:7760588-7837227 GCF_029220125.1 Pseudoliparis swirei | reverse complement strand
TCACAACCACTTTTCATTATTACTCATGCTTCGAAGCCTCGACACATCACTACTGTAAAGCCCTCACGTCACTGAGCCAGTGGTAAGTTTGTCTTATTTTTGATTTTCTTGTTTATTTAATTATCTTTTTTACACACTTTGCCGACACATTAAACAAATGTCTTTATAAAACAGTTTACGGTCAGGTTATTGTTGAGGATGCAGCGCCGCCGCATCATAAAGGAGTTGTGCTTAGGGCACGAACATGGCGGGCAGCACTGGGAGGATGAGTTGCTTAACTTCCTTGCCGTGAAAATTAAGATGTTAAGCCACTACGAGATCGTCCTGCTGGCTGTGAACACGTTTGACTCCGAGTGGATAGAGTCTTCGAAAAGAGTTTTGTTTGAACTTTGCCCGACGACACAGCGGTGCGTTTTCCATAAAGGGGCACAGAAAGACATCAACAACATAAAAAAGTTGCATGAGAGTAATGAATGAGTGCGGCGAAAACATTCCAGGATTTGTTTCAGAAGCTCGATGCCGACAGGACAGACTCATGACAAATACATGTGCGCATGCGCCGGAGCATTAACGCCTGTTTGCCGCCAAATGTGCACTTTTCCATCCACTTTCCTGAAATGTTTTTCAAGGGGGATGAAAACAATCAGAATCAGAATCAGAAACAGTTTTATTGCCAGGAATGTTTACACAAACGAGGAATTTTTTTTGGTGGAAGGTGCAACATTTGGACATGACAAACAAACAACAATCAACACGACAGAAAGACAACAAATAATGTGAAAGTGTTTGGGTGTGTGCTTCAAGTGGTGTGTTTTAGTTAAAGTGCATGTTAAAGTGACGTGTGTGGAGGAGGGAAGAAGAAGGAGGAGGAGGAGGAGGGAGGAGGAGGGAGGAGGAGGAAGAGGAAGGAGCGGGAAGAAGGAGGAGAGAGGAAGGTGGAAGAAGAGGTGGTAGTCCTGGGGGTGACAGTCAGTCAGTCCCGGTTCCATTGATGAGCCCGACCACGACGGAAAAACTTTGGTGTGGCGGGTGGTCTTTGTCATGATGGACGCAGCCTCCTCCCGAGGGAGGGACTCAACAGGAGTGTCCAGGGTGGGAGGAGTCAGCGACAATCTTTCTGGCCCGCTTCAGTGACCTGGAAGTGAACAGGACCTGGAGGGAAGGCAGATTGCAGCCGATAACCCTCTCGGCCGAGCGGATGATGCTCTGCAGCCTGCGCTTGTCATTGGCTGTGGCTGCAGGGTGCCAGACGGTGATGGAGGAGCAGATGATGGACTCAACGATGGCCGTGTAGAATTGTACCATCATTCTCCCTGGCAGGTTGAATTTCCTCAGCTGCCTCAGGAAGAACATCCTCTGCTGGGCCTTCTTGGTGATGGAGCCGATGTTCAGCTCCCACTTGAGGTCCTGGGTGATGATGGAGCCCAGGAAGCGGACGGACTCCACAGCGTCGATGGGGGAGTCATACAGGATGAGAGGGGCGGGTGGGGCTGCATTCCTCCTGAAATCCACAACCATCTCCACTGTCTTTAGAGCGTTGAGCTCCAGGTTGTTCTGGCTGCACCAGGTCACCAGGTGGTCAGTCTCCCACCTGTAGGCGGTCTCGCCCCCACCAGAGATGAGCCCAATGAGGGTGGTGTCATCCGCGAACTTTAGGAGCTTGACGGACTGGTGACTGGAGGTGCAGCTGTTGGTGTACAGGGAGAACAGCAGAGGGGAAAGAACACAGCCTTGGGGAACCCGTGCTGGTGGTCCGGAGCCTGAGACGTGTTTCCCCAGCCTCACGTGCTGCTTCCTGTCGGTCAGGAAGTCTGTGATCCACCTGCAGGTGGAGTCGGGCACGTGCAGCTGGGAGAGCTTGTCCTGCAGCAGGGACGGGATGATTGTATTGAAAGCAGAGCTGAAGTCCACAAACAGGATCCTGGCGTAGGTTCCTGGGGAGTCCAGATGCTGGAGGATGTAGTGAAGGGCCATGTTGACTGTGTCGTCTGCAGACCTGTTGGCTCTGTAGGCGAACTGCAGGGGGTCCAGGAGTGGGTCGGTGATGGTCTTGAGGTGTGACAGGACCAAGCGTTCAAAGGACTTCATGACCACAGAGGTCAGGGCGATGGGCCTGTAGTCATTGAGTCAAGATGATCGTTTCACACTTTCACATTTTAAATTCATCAAAATTACTGTACACAGACTCATAATAAGGCTGCAGGAAGTAACAGTGGACATTTATTCAACTGCATGTATTCTAGTTTAACAGTTTGAAACTGACATACCTATTTAATTATACCGTGCCAACAATACAAATCGACTTTTACAGTACAAAGAATCAGTCGGCATGGAGTGAAAATTGCTTTCCCTCCCGGCCCCTTGAATGTGTCCAACTACAAATCATAAGAGTTAATAGAACTTTCTCGCTTTGTAATGAATCACAGATTCAGGTTAAATGCTATCAGGACTCACTTGAGTTAAAATGTGAGACGAGTTTGATTTAATGAGTGGAAAGTGCTGATGGGGTCAAATGCACCACTACGTTTTCAAATTGATTTGATTTTCTTTATTTCTCCTGCAATTACCTCTTGACATATCTTATGTCTGAATCCAAAAATAATAGAAATGGACAGGATCATTTTGTCCCCCCCCCGTCTCCCCCCAGATGTTTTTCAGGTGTCAACGGTCCGTGATGGCAGTCATCATTGAAGTGCTTCTGCTGTACAAGGAGGGGGACGACCATGGGAACATGTATTCTGGAACGGGTATGCCTCCCAACTGCTCCTCCACCCGCCCGCCTCTCTCCTCCAACTGTACGCCGTGTACCAGCGGAGAGGACGTCTTCACCGTTTGCAGAAACGTGACGGAGAACTCGAAACTGGTGATGGAGGGAGATGGTAGAACAATAGACCTCTTCGATTCTGGTAAGAGTTGAAGTAGGAGGTTCATTTGCTTTGTTTCATCGAATCGCAACTTATGCTCGTACCCGTGTGGGCGACGGTGGATGAGTTGTGATGATCGGCGGTTCGATCCCCGGCCCTTGTTGAATGTTAGTTTCTCCTTATGGGCAGGCGGCACCATGCATGGTAGAACCTCCCATCTGTGTATGAATGGGTGAAGGATGGCAAGTAGTGTTAAAGCGCTTTGAGTGAGACATGAAAGGCTGTTTATCTCTTTCCACTTGTCTTATGAATAGCTAGCTGATAACCCTTCCACTACGAGTCATGTTCCCACCACATGAAAAAAAAATGGTTTCAAACTGAATTATGTCCGAGTACAGTCTTCTACTGGGTGATTAATCATTGTGATTGTGTGTGTTTCTACAGAGTGCCCCAGAATGCTAGGTGAGTCTTCTCTTTATTCACAAGATTGACATCCGAGTGGAATATCTGGTGGGGAAATGACAATAATAAGGGTTTCCTATCGTTCTTTCAGCCACAATAAAAAATCCGGACTTCCTTGCCGAGGACGCGGGTGAGTAGTTCTGACCACCGATCAGGGGGTTGCTCATTGTTGTTCTGCACACCCAAGAGGGACACATTTATGGAGAACATGTTTCAAATGAGGGTCAAACCAAATCTGATTGCGCCATTCCAATTGAAGAAACGTCTCAGCCAATTAAGACTTTAGTCATGATTAAACCTGTCCTGCTAAAATAGCACTCAACAATGTCAACGTTGGCACAGAAGAGAGAACTAGTTAATGTAGGTGCAATATTAGTTTGTTTCTCGGTCTGTAAAATGTGGAGAAATCTGCATGTTTTAAGTTATTTTATTCATACAGCGTAAAATGGGAGGCGTTTCTGATTATGCAAAATTAACTGATGTTATTTCGAGTGTTTTTATAATGTGTAATTTCTGTGATTTAAAGTAACATTATGCAACAATTGTACCTTAAAATAACAGCTTGAAAAAAATTGTGCCGCTACAATGACTTTTAATATGGAGATTTGCGCCTCCGCCATTGCCATCGGGGGTCTGTGGGGAAATAACTCCGCTATGTAGGATTCTGGGGCCGCCCGATCCGGGGCGGATGTACTTCGACCTGCTTTCTGGCAGTGATTACGCAATGTCATATAGTGCCAGTCCACGCTCGCAGCTACAGTATAAGGGCGAAGCAAGCGAAGTCTCTTGTAATGAATTACACGTTCCAATGTAAATTATGAAGATGTAGCTTTTTGGTGTTGTCAACAGTGGCGGCTGGTGAAATTTTTTTGGGGGGGGGGCGCAGTTGGGCGACGTGGTTTAAATATCACTCAACAATGAGAAGAAAAGAGGTTTTGAGTAGAATATTGTAAAAAACAAAGCTTTATTTCAAGAACACAGCGTGTTCAACACTGTCCAATAACAACAATCAACACACTGTAACTTTGGGCATGAGAGGTTCAGAGCAGCTTTAAGGAACATTGGGTTGGGTTTCAGAGGTTTGCAAAATAAAAGAGTTTCACCCTCACATGAAAGAGGTTCAGAGCAGATGTAACTGATGTGGAACGGGCATGGAAGAAGTCGGCTCAGATGGTGGATTTTCCCAGCACTTATTTATTCTGCAGAAGACAACAGAACACACACATTTGCCTTCTGATCTGTCTCTGCACTTCCACTTCCCTCAGCAATATAAAACCATTGTCCATGGAAGACAGGACCACATTAAATCTAAATAATAACAATTCTCATCAAAAACCATGACATGTAACATACAAGGGGAAAACAGAGGCCCCTAATGGACAAAATAAATAACTACATGAGCTAGAAAGTGGCTCAATGAGACCGCCACCAAACATATATGTTGACGGTCTAAATGACACGACAGCTGGACGCCGGGATCGTATTAACATTCCATTACTGTATGTAACATAAACGGTTACTTTTTATTGTAGAATATAGCCAAAATAGTGCAAAATCGTTTTTCACTGAACTCACCCTCGGCAATATAAAACCATTGTGACGGAAAGACGGACTCAGGAGCAGGAAGTGCAACAGATGGAAAGCAATTTCCGCAGGAAACAGATTTTTAAATTTAACGCTAAATAAAAATAGCTCATTAAAATAAAATTCACAAACACTCAATAATATCGTTGAACAACAAACAAATAAAATACAATACATTGAAAACAAGAAATGACAGAGTGCATTTCTAACTGACAGAGTAGACCCACTATATGTAAAGAAAAGTAGCCTCCTCTCTTTAAAGTGGTCAAACTTCTCAATAACTCTGGTTAAAGTCAATCATGTCTGTAACCAGCCTGTTTCCATTATTCTGGAGGGAATGTGTCTGTTTTTCAGAACTTCTTCGTTGTGTTTTCGATGCCAGTTCGGTCTGCAAACGGGGTTAGCTTCATGCTGTTAGCGAGTTAGCTCCATGCTCTTAGCTAGATAACTGCGGCAAGATTCGTGCTTTACACTTGTCTGAAGCTCTGTAGATCCCTCACCCCGTTGTAGTCCAGAGAGTTTCCGTCCCAGGACTTTGGAAAACAGACAGGGGAAACAAAAACGAATTACTCATGGAGCATTCAGCTAACCAGCCCGTTAGCATATAGGCTTGAGGAGAACCTCCGGGTGTACGTCCTCCCGCGGTCAGCGATTTGCTGCAGAATTTTTAAATCCGGATGTTCGGGTCCCAACTCTTTCAGCCTCTTCTTGTCAATATCTGACCGTCGATTGAAAGGTGTTTGGTGTAGAGATACCAGAGTTTTCAGTCGCCGACGCCATACTAACATAAAGCTTCTGCTAGCTATGTTGCTCCGTGGGTTGCCAGGTCTGTGTGACACAACCAGCCCAAAAACCAGCCCAAAATCAGAACTCAAAATATGCCCGTGCCAAACCATATACACTGCTTTTAAAGTCCAACAGCATTGCTATCATTGCCAAATGTATTGTAATATCTACAAAGTAACAACATATGTTTAGTTTGCCAGCATTAAAAGCAGTTTTCCCTCAAGTTATTTCACCTAGGTCCTAAAATGGCCTTGTGTAATTATACAGTATATTATCATAAATAAAATGTGTACGTGCTGATCTGGAGTCAGTTTGGTAGGATTTGGGTATGAATAAATTATTTCATTTAAAATATGGATTTTTATTTAAAGATATTCATGTAATTTGCATGCAAAATAGGTCTACCCGAACCAATGGACACAAAATTCAACCCGCGGCAAGTCAACACTTCAAAACTCAAAAGTGGCCCGATTCCGCAGGAAAACCGCGGACCTGGCAACACTGCCCTATGAACTGAGGGAACATACGGGTCTCTGATCTGCCGAATAATCCAATCCCGTGCGCACATTTTTGCGACCAAAGATTCCCGGTTTCATCCGCCAATGAGAAGCCGGTCATTGCCAAAACGACTGAAATGTTGTATCGATGCCGTACACACGCGTTAGATAGCCTCCAAAAAGGGGAGGGGCTTCTCTCCGTGATAATGGCGATATATTATATTTTTTCACATTAACTTAAGTGGTTGTTGACAGGCTGACGGTCTCCCACACACATTTAGCGCGTCAACACGGTATATTTACTATTTAAATGATTTGGCATATAATGTTTTTTGACAGGATTTTTTTTTTTTCTTCTTCTTTTTTTTCATCTCCAAATTTTAAGAGGGGCGGCGCCCTAGCGCCCCTATGGACGAACCGCCACTGATTATAATGCATCACTCGTGTTGTGGGGACATGAACCTGTTAACACAGTCACATTGTGGGGACTCCTTATGAACGTCCTTATAAGGTATCCTGTATATCATTACATAACACGGGGAAACCTGTCCCCTCTAACAAATTAACACAGTGATAACACTACTTTAGTAATCCACTTTGTTGACACGTGGAGAAAGTGTATGGCATCACCAGATTTCTTCTTGCTTTTGTTTCCCTTTCCACGCACTAACATGGAATGCCTGCTGTTGCTGGGAAATCTTAGTCATCGTGGAAGAACATAGGGCAATGGAAAAAAACTTCCAAAAGAATTTCCTCTTTCTTATGCAACTCTTTCAAAAGTCAAAAGCCACACATCTTACAAAAAAAATCCTATTTTAATATATGTGGCGTGAAGATTATCATTCATATATACTGCATACATATTTTACATGAGCATTGTTGGAGGATCTAAGATTGTCATTGCCTAAGACTGCTTCTTTGTAATTGTTGTTGACATTATAATCCATAACTTAAAACGTATTTCAACACCGAGGCAGCTCCGTGATGAACAGATCTGAACTCTGACGGTTTATCTTAGAGAAAGCAAAGCTTTTCTCAGTCCTGACTAAACACTTATTCGTACTGTAGCTCTGTTTACCTTTACTGTTCTTTCATTCTGAAAGAGAAGAGGTCTGATCACAATGAGGATCTATATTTGAAACTGTGTAATATGTGCTGTGATAAGCTGCTTGACCTCTTAACCTCTTATTCACTTCACTTCCCTTGTTTCCTTTTTTGCTGCAATTACCCTCTTTCTTGAAATCATTCAGGATTCACGATAAAATTTTTGACTGGAAAGTCCACATCCCTCTGTCTTCATGTCTTGACCCCCGTGGTCCTGACCTCTGACCCTGAGACCTGCAGGGACAAATAAAATAATAAATACTTGATATTCACAGCCCCCTTCATGAAACACGTGTTACCTGCTTAAATGATAAATGTAGCATCATTGGCCCCAGAGAAACTACTTTTCATCCAGACTGTGTTCTTGTACGTGGACGGATTGAGAATAAGGTTCTCTGATCAAATTGAGAAAAGATCTCAATGAGATGGACCTGAGTTATTACAGATTATATCTAATTGCATTTGTTTTGCAGGTAATTGCTAACAAAAGTATAGTGTTGACCTGATGATGTGCATGCTAGATGAAAAGTCATCACCAGTTATTAAAACAAATCCTGAGGGGAACTTGAATGTGTGTGAAAGCAAATTCCACCACAACCCATCCAACAGCTGCATGGTACCGTAATGCACTGCAGCTGCGTTGTAATACAATATCATAAAAATGGATATGAAGTTTAATATGAAAAATAAAATGATTGAATGTGCACGAGTTTACAAACTGTTTTATTTTTATTTTCTCTTTGTCATTTGCAGTGCTGCTGAATTCCAATTCGGCTGCAGCGCCTGCAGAGACTTTGCCAAGTCTCACATGCTGCGTCAGCCGGCAGAACGGTGGATTCATCTACCGTCTGTCCCGACCGCCCCGTTCCTCCAAGTGCGATACGTCCTGGGAGTTAAAGGACGTAAGTCCTGCGCTCTGAGCCACAACTGGGTTATCAGAGAGAATCTTTACTTAGCAGAGATCCCACAACAGGGTGTTTTTAGTTTTTTTACACCGGGTCAGATCCGTGAGCCGTACGCACTTGTTGGCACTTTGGTTGCTTTTGTTCTCCTTGTTTTTCTACCCTGTGGTGCTGAAGAGGCTTTTGTGTATCAGACCGCGACAGCTGTGCCCGGTGGGAGTTTCATCTCCCCACAGGTTCAACCAAGCCGGATTGTTATCAGGCGACGGGCCTGACCAAAGGCATCACACCCAGGCACTCCAGGCCAGCGGGTTGGTCACAGCTTTAATGGATCATTATTGGATGAAGTAAAGGACATTTAAATCGGATTATTTCTTCTTGTTCTGGTTTTATTCCCAGTTTACACTTTTGAATGTGAGAAACTGTTCGGTTGCACCTGTTGTGACATAATTCCTTAAGCTCTGATGGAAACAAATGCGCTATAGTTCTTTCTCATCAGCAAAGATCAGTGTAGACAACATTCAAGACGCTGACACGAACTGTTGGGAAGAAGGGATAGTGTCAATCACTTTATGACACGCTCGAGACGTTTCACCTCGTGTATCGGGTAAAGAAGAGGAGGGGCAGACTCACACCTAACATGGCGGTAACTCAGTTAGTAGTCCGGCCAACTTAAAGGGAATAGTGTCCCTCACAGGTGTCGGTAAATACCTTCAGCCTTTTAGCTCCCCCCGTAGTTAAATCGTTAGAAATTAATGTCTTTCTTTTTCACAAAGTCACTTAAACAATTTCGACTCAATGGAACAGTCACAGCAGTTAAGGATTTCTCAGGTTTATTCTAAAACAGCATTTTGCTGCTTTAAGCTCAGTCCGCTGATGTCAAAAGTCTGATCAAGTCTCTTAAAGCTGGAAAATCTCAGTTCCATGCGAGCATTCCTGATTTCTCAGGTTTTCCTCTGTCTGCTTTCGCTGCTTTAAGCGTATTCTTCTGAGAGCAGGAGTGCGTCTTTTGTCCTCTGTGTTGCTGCTTATATGTCACACAGAGAGCCCAGTTCCTTGTCTAGTTCCATCCGTCACCCACATGAGCTGCCCTGGATCAAGGTCAACTTACAGGAGGCTTCTCTCTCTCCTTTTTCTCTTTTTCTCTACACGATAACATTAGCTGGCATAATCCTAAAGAGGAAGGATTATTTAATACTTGAGTGACTAACACAGAACTATAAATATCAACTTCCCGCTATAGCTACACTTGGCCTTTGGGACCACACCTTGCAAGACGACACACACACAGATATTTTTTTTTGCATTAGCAATAAGGGAGAGGCCTGATAAGGTGTCGGAAACACATCTTTCAGTCGCAGTCGGCCAAGTTCTTGGTTTGAGTCTGGTCTGAGCCGGTTGATACGTTTGTCACCAGAGGCTCTGAAATCCAAAGCAACACACCTGCACTCTCGTACAGGAGAGAATCATCTTTCCGTTTAGTTGTTTATTTGTAAGTTACAAAGCAGGAAGTGGTCGAGCATGTCAGCTAACGTAACGCTATTGAAGTGGCATTTGTTGCATTTTTGATGGCAGCACAAAACTAAATTTGGACAAGTGCCAGGTGCTACGAAGAACATTGTTCATGTTAGTCAGCTGTTGCTATGATGTTTGTACAGGACTGCTGAGTCACGTATGAGAGAAAGTTGGTGGGGTGGTGTGACATAAAGTGTCAGTGTGTGTTAAGTTTTACTCTCTTGTTTGTCCTGTGCTGAGATTGAGAATATGTTATCTGTTAATCTTCTTATGAACACAGACACTGGACACTCCCTAAATCTCAACAAATGTTCAATCTCCTGTATATTTGTGATTTTTTTTTTATGAACAGTGTAATGAAATGTGAGTATTGCGATCTCTGAAGATGAATAAATCACCTGACCACTGATGTTCTGATTGAGCAAGTTTAAAAATAAAATTACACTACATTTGTTTGTTTATTTTTCCAGAGAACTGTCATCGCCCGTGACTCTGAATTCCATGAGTCGGTTCAGAGTCTGACAAACCAGTTGCTCACCATGAAGGACTTCCAGCCTGACGTGCACTACATAAGCGACTGCGACGGTGTAATGAACAACTTCATATCCAGATACGGTTCCAACATCTAATAATTCAACAAGACACGCCATGACATATGAAATGTTCGAATGTGGAAATACAGGGATTCCACAAGGGGTTCAGAGTTCAGTGTGTTTGGTGCTGGGATGTGACTGGCGTGTTGGCACGCTAACATCTGAGAAGTATCAGGGAACACAGTGTCATAAATTTAGCAGGGTATTTTGGCAGAAACAAGTGTTGTTCTGTATTATCTATTGTGTTTTTTTATGAGCGATTCATCTTTAAAAAAAAATCTATAGTAAGTACCATAAATAAAGAAAAAAACATTTGAATATCCCAGAATCCAGGCAAGATAAAATATTGAAATTGGTTGTTTTGTTACACCAACAGTCCAAACCCCAAACATATTCAGGTTACTATTATCAAATAGAAGCAGCAATACAATAGTTATCTTGCATTATGACCACTGTAACAAGGACCACACTGTACATGTTCTTCCTACGATCCAAACCAGGCTGACACATGTCCAGGCATGTTTATTCTAAAAATAAAAACTAATCCTGAAAACATCTTTACATTTATTTGACCAATAAAGTATAGCTGATGATTACACCTGCATATCTTTGCGTTAGAATACATTTTAAGATCATTGTAAAAATGTAACTATTGCACTATTCACTCACTCTCACTGATTTATGTGTATCTCCTTCCTCCTTTAGGTCTTGGAGGAAGCCACCTGCAAAAGTAAGTGTATGTTATCTGTCACAGACTTGTGCTGCTTATGATGTGGGAGGTTCGAAAAAAAGACATTTACTGATGTATTTTCTGTCCTCTTGTCAACGGCAGCCGTATCTTGGATCACAAGGATAATCCGATAACCACCGGTGAGTCTCCCTGTGTTATGGAAATTAGTAGAAAGCTCAAGCAGAGTAAAAAAAAAGAGGGTGTGCTCTTTGCTGTTTGCTCTAAGACACACTGAACATCAAACAGCGGGGAAAAAAGCATCGCACAATAGCTCACATTTACTGTAGCTAAATTTAGATTATATAAAAACAGGACGCTCAATGAAGAGACCTGTGTCTTTAAGAGTTGTTCAGTTTGTGGTTCAACCATCAGATAGAAAGTAAATAGAGAGAAGAAGAGCAGTAACAGAGAATACAAAAAGAATATAGTTTGTTTTCCTTGACTTTTGTCCCATTGTGAACTATAACAAATAGATTAACGGCTAGTTAACACCAAATGTGAACACACATGTTTAACCTTTTACACCACAGCATTTATCTGATAACTTGAAGTCCTTTGCAGATTCAGGTTAATAATACTGAATGTAAATCAACAAATAAATTTTTTTGTATTTTCACAAGATAAGACTTCACTGATCACAGGGAAGAAATGCCCGAGCTACCCAGCAGTATATAACACGGCCACAATGCGCTCCAGAGCTGCGACATTAAGGGGACAAACACAAATTTAATCAATTCATACATCCAAATAGATGTTGAGATATTTCCGTCGAGACCAAAGTGGTCATCCAGAGAGAGCCACGTTGCTAACATGGCTAATAACTCATCGACAATGCTTTTGAAATCCTATACGATATGATATGACCTGCTTCCTTTTGTCTTTGTCTCCTTTCAGTGAACTCTACATTGATCTGCATCACGGAGAGTTGTTATCTGACCAAGCCCATATTTTATATTCCGGTCACCTTAATTGTGATCGGAGTCGTCGTCGTCGTGGCTCTACTGATCTGGCGTAAATGCAGGAGAGGAGGATCTGCAACCCCGAGTGTTGCATACACTCCTGCCAATGGGAAGAATGAAATGGAGCTTGAGGAGATAAAAGAGGTCATCATAAAGACATGCAATAGGAGTTGATCAGGTACAAAACAACAGTGGCTTGAACAAGGATGAAAACTGACTACCTGTAGTCTAAATGTGGCCATTGTTTTTGAAAGTGCCTTAAAGACGAGTACAATTTTAATAAATAGAAACATGCACCGTAAGTGCTAAACATACAAAACTATTAAATATCAATATCATTAATAATATATATATATATAGTGAAGTTATAGAGAGAGGAAGAGGATATAAGTACTACAATTTTACGTTTAACTTTTTTTTCTTTTTCTGTTTTCCTTCATATATGAGCTTCAGGGTCAGCCATTCAGACCCATTCAGAGGGTCTAAGGCTCGCTTGAGGTTTTAAGTTCATCAAATGTGTCCAAGAAGCCGTTTTTTGCCGTTTTAATCGGGTTACGAGCAGTCTCAAGCAGTGGCGGCTCCTGAAAAAATTCTCAGGGGGGGCAATTTTTTTGATAATGATTAACCCTCCCAAAACCACAGACCTTCAGACAGCTGTCTATGTGTAGCTTTCTCACAATGCCATCAAGTCATGTGACTCCAGTCAGTGTGACGGCTGTGACTGAACTCTGTCTGTGAGCTTGTAGTTAGTTCATAAGCAGACAGACAGTCTGAGGCCGTCTGTGAGCTGTCTGTCAGTAATCCAGCTCCTGGTCTTTGATTTGGTGATTTCTTTCAACAAGATTTAAATAATTATAATAATAATAAATATGAGATCCCCATTTGTGATTCCTGCATCTGTGCTTTTTCAAATAATAGAAGAAATACAATTGCAATCACTTTCAAGTAAACCAGATTGCTCCACCAGACAAGAAACAGCTAAATGTTGAGCTTTTGTTTTGAAGGGCAACAGCAGAAAAGCCAAACTCACGGAGGTAAGACCTGGCAAGTCGCCAAGAATCTCGGCTGTCGCGCATGCGCAGGCGCAACTTGTAAATACCGCAACGTAAACATTTACATTAAGGTACAGGCATTTCAACATTTATTTATTCATGACTTAGTTTTATGTCGGTGTACTTTGACCGTGTGTAATATGTGGAGTTGTCAATAAAGGTCTTTCTGCATTTCCCTGCGCCTCACCTGTAGTCCTACGTTCCTCTTTCAGGAGCACAGCTGACAACACGGCTGTCAGAGAACCCGTTTACAGGCGTTCTTTAACATCAGGCGGAGATCTTTTCTGACGTCCATCTTCCAGTCAGGAAGAAAACGTTTCAGAAGACACCTCAGAAAATGTTCGAGAATGAGGAACAATGTGTTTCTGATTTTATTTTCATTTTATTTTGGAGAGCGACAGGAACGTCTCCGAGGTCGACCGATCGACGTGTTGGCGACCACTGGTCTAGGAGGTCCTACTTCTATTGTTGCCGATGTGTCTTCAATGTTACGCCGACCGCAAGGAGTCTCTTTCAAAGAAAGAATTGAATCGCTGCTGTTGCCCTGAGCACTGGCCGACTGAATACGCCTCTGTCGAAGCTGTATGACGTACTGAGACGCTTTTACGTCGATTAATTATGACAAGACCTGAGGCGACTCCTCCCGGAAGCCATAGAGAATGCATTGAGAGCTCTGTTTTGTGAAAAAAATGGGTTTAACATTGGAGTCAATGGGAGAGGTCTGGGGCGATTTTCATTTCGCCCAAAATCGCCCCAGAAGGGGCGGGGCCATTTGAAGCATGACTTTAGGCTGACTGAATGACTGTTACCTGATTGGACAATGACATACAGAGGCAGAGCAGACGTCTAGTGGTAGAATGCGACTTTTTTTTTTTCTTCTTTTTTTTCTTTTTTTCTTTTCCCCTGAGGCAGTGCGTCGCCCCAATCGCCCTTATGGACAAGCCGCCCCTGTGTGCCTCTCACTTCTTGATTGTGTCCACCTGCTGGTGGTTATGACACAGTGTTGAGTTGTGGAGCACTGTTGCAGCAGCTACCGTTGCATTCGGAGGAAAGAATAAATGATGGATTTATCTTTAGCCGTTGTCGGCGTATTTATTTAGCACGCTTCTGACACATCAGTCTCACGGTCAGAGCTACTTCAACTGAACCAAGTATCATATGGCACATTAGCCTTTATAGCCTGCGCCCTAGCGCCACCCTGTGGTGTAACCATATATACATACCACAGTACAGCATCACATTACATATACATCTGAGTACATATCTCAACACCCCCACTTGAACTCAGGTTGCTATACTTCAAGCAAAAGAAACACACACAAAAAAAAACAGAATGAATGTGAACCTCTGTCATACACATATCACTCTCCAAAAAGAGCACTTGCAAACCTCTTCAGTTTCAACTTACTTACAGGTTTGGTCATCACATCAGCAATCATGTTATCGGTAGAACAATACATCAAAATCACCCTTCCCTCGATCACAGTTGACCTGATAAAGTGGTACTTTATGTCAAAGTGTTTACACCTCTGTCTGTTTACAGGGTTTTTGGCAAGAGCTATTGTCCCCTGATTGTCCTCATGTACAATAGTTTGTGTGTACTTGTAGTTATCTATACCCCCTAATAATTGCTCCAGGTATAGACATTCCTGTATGGTTGAAGCCAGTGCTATGTATTCTGCCTCGCAGGTGGACAGCGCAACTGTGGGTTGTTTTCTAGTCTTCCACGAGACTAGAGAGCTGTTCTGACTAAGACTGACACAGTATCCTGTGGTACTGCGTCTGTCACTGGTATCAGCCGCCCAGTCAGCATCACTGTAGGCTAGTATTCCTAGCTCCTCACTGTCATTTCTCCTAAAGTTTAACCCTTTCTCTGCAGTGCCTTTGAGATACCTTAGTACGTGCTTCACAGTGACCCACTGCTCCTCTGTAGGCTCTGCAAAGTACTGTGATAATCTGCTCACTACAAAACTCAAATCTGGTCTGGTACAAGTAGTGAGGTATATAAGACTACCCACAGCCTCCTGTACATCCTGACATCTTCCATCTTTACTGCATCATCAGTATACTCTAGCTTCTGCTCACAGGGTGTTTCTCTGGTCCTACAATCTTGCATATTAAAACGCTGTAGTATCTTGTTAGTGTACCTTTCCTGTGACATGTTTACACATCCATCTGATTGACTGAAATCAATACCCAGAAATGTTTTGAGTTTGCCTAAATCTTTCATTTTAAACTTTTCTGAGCATTTCTTTCACCTCTTTCAGTCTCTCTTCATTGCTTGCTGCAATGATCAAGTCATCGACCCATATGATTATGATCACCTTTCCTTCTTTTGACTCTTTGTCATAAACACAGTGGTCGGCTGGGTTTTGTGTGAATCCATCCTCAGTAAGGCAATTGTGCAAAACCCTATTCCAATTTCGGCCGGACTGTTTAAGACCGTAAAGGGATTTCTCTAGCTTATAAACTATACCCTCTTTTTCTTCATAACCCTCTGGTGGATTGATGTAGATCTCATAATCTATGGGAGCGTGCAAGTACGCAGTTTTCACGTCCATTTGGTGTAGGAGTAAATTCTCCTGTGCAGCTTTTTGTAGCACCACCCTTACACTCGTCATGTCTGCCGTGGGTGAAAACGTCTCCCCATAGTCTATTCCCTTTCTCTGTCTGTAACCCTTGGCCACAAACCTTGCTTTGTATTTGTCTCTCCCATCTGCATCAGTCTTGATGGCGTAAACCCATCTACCCCCCACTGTCTCCTTGCCTATTGGCAGTGATGTCGGGGTAAAGGTCTTGTTTTCGTTTAAGGACTGGATTTCCTCATCCATGGCTTTTGTCCATTGTTTTGAGTTAGCTGACCCCATTGCCTCCCCAAATGTCTGTGGAATGCCACACACCGCTCTACAGCAGTAGTCTACTGTGATATGAAGCGCATCACTGACACCGTTTTCAGTTATGAACTCATCTAAATGACTCGGCTTCCTTCTTTCTCTAGATGGATACCTTTTACTCTCTGGTTCGCCACTTGTCACACTCTGTTGCGTTTGATTATGGTCACTAGACCTCGTTTCTGTACCTGGACTATCACTATTTTCGGTTTTCCTACTCACCCCCTGCGTGGTTTCAGTAGTCCTGGGTCTCACAGTGTCATCATAGCTATCGCTTGGATCTGGCTCACCTGTCTGTGTTTGTTTTTCCACAGTTGACTGCCTCACAAACTTTACTAGTCTGTGTTTTTGTACTTTGTTTGTATCTGGATGATACACCAAATACGCTGGGCTGTTCTTGTCGTGACCTACAAAATGCCCCTTCTCACATCTGGAATCAAGCTTCCCTTTGCTCTGTTTGTATGTGTAACATACAGACCCAAATTTTTGCATTTTGGATACATTGGGCTTTTTGTCGGTTAGCAGCTCATAAGGAGTCTGCCCTGTACGTTTGTTAAAACATCTGTTCCGTACCATTGCTGCTGTTTGTACAGCGTAGGGCCATAGCTGCTTGTTTAATGCACTTTCAGCTATCATGCACCTACCCATCTCAAAAAGAGTACGCCAACCCCTCTCTGCTGTTCCGTTCTGGTGTGGGGAATAAGGAGCTGACGTTTCATGTCTGATATTATTTTTCCTCAACACTGCTTGGAAATCACTGCATGTAAACTCTGTTCCGTTGTCGGATCTGATGCACCTCACCTTCCCATAAGGGGATACATCTGCTAGGAACTTTTCCGTAGCCTGTGTTGTGTCACTTTTCTTCTTTAGAAAATAAACAAACACTGCGCTTGAGTAATCATCAGTAAATGATTGCACATATTTGTAACCTTCTCTCGACTCAGTGGATACAGGACCTGCAAGATCTGTGTGTACCATCTGTAAGGGAGCCTTTGCTCTGGTATCAGGGTCCCTATTTCTGGTTTGGGCAAACTTTCCCTGAATACACACCTCACACTCTTGTTCGGGCCTACCCGTTTTACCTTTGATCTGCATACCTACAACAACATTTTGCAACTTCGCAACATCGTCATAGTTACAATGGCCTAATATTTCATGCCATGTCTGTATGTCGTGACAGGCATTACACTTATCATTAGATTCACATTCAGTATGCAAATAATACAGCTTTCCATACACATGAATGTTAAACCTGGTACCGCCTCTGGTTATCAGGACATCTTTATCTTCTTTGAAGACAACCGTAGCTCCACTCGTGGTAGCTGCCTTCACCGAGAAGATGCTCTGGGGATATGACGGTACAAACAAAGCATCTCTCAGCGCCGCTTCGCGCTGTCCGTTGCTGTCGATGAGGGAAACCTCAGCATTCCCCCTCCGCTGAGCAATTCCGCTGCATCGGGTGCCGTCTGCCAGCTCGACAATGTGCGTCTTGCTTGAACGCGCTGTCGAAACTTTTGAAACAGGTTATGTCAGTGATGACATGAGAGGTAGCTCCTGTGTCCACCATCAGACCCTTCTCCTGGATACTGCACGGCTGCCGCTGGGTTCTGGTTCCTCCGTCTCTCACCGTGAGCGTAGTCCTCGTCGGCATCTTCTGAGACTTTACTCACACCATCTTGTTTGTCCTTACGCCTACACGTGGCATCTTTGTGTGTGTCGCTTTTGCAAAAACTACACCATGTCTTCTGTCGACACGCTCTCGCTCTGTGGCCTTTGATGCCACACTTGAAACATGACATTTCTGTGTCTTCTTTGTTCCAGTCACGGGCGACCGTTTTGGCGGACGCCTTCCACTCTTCCCTTGAGTCTTCATCACACTGTCGCTCGACTCAGCTACGTTTAACTTCTCCGTTTCTTCAAAACTTCGTAGTTTAGTCTTGAATTCTGCAAACGTGATGTTATCGTCCGTATGCGCCACATGTATTGCAAATGGCTTAAAACTCTCAGGCAGTCCTTTTAAAACCATAGCCACTAGCAATCCATCTCCTAACGTTTCACCTGCGTTCCTCAGCGCTGTGATGGCGGTTTCTGCTCTGATGATATAGTCCATTATACTCTCATGGCTTGCCTTCTGAAGCGATGTCAACGTGGTGTACAAGTTGATTATACGGGGCTTTCCCTTCCCTGCATAATACTCTCTCAATATTTTCAGAGCTTTTCTTCCATCATCGGGCGCATCCCTCATTACTAACGAGAGGCTTTTGTCGTCCAACAGTAAAATTAGCTCTGCGTATGCGTCAGCATTTTTACCTGCATCTGCTGCTCGCTCTTGTTCTGACGTCGGTTCTCTCAGAATAGTGTCCTTTAGTCCATTCAAATGGAGATATCCCAGCGTTTTGGTTTCCAAATCTCATACTTGGTTTCGCCTCCGCCGAATGTCGGTCGAGGCAACCTGCTCCTCCCTCGTTGTTCCATCATGCGAGCTTGCTCTTCTTCTTAGCTAGCTGCCCGTTAGCACGCGGTTCGTTGCGACTTTCTAACTGTTAAACTTTTCTTCCGAACGACTCCTGGGCCCATAACCTGTTGAGTTGTGGAGCACTGTTGCAGCAGCTACCGTTGCATTCGGAGGAAAGAATAAATGATGGATTTATCTTTAGCCGTTGTCGGCGTATTTATTTAGCACGCTTCTGACACATCAGTCTCACGGTCAGAGCTACTTCAACTGAACCAAGTATCATATGGCACATTAGCCTTTATAGCCTGCGCCCTAGCGCCACCCTGTGGTGTAACCATATATACATACCACAGTACAGCATCACATTACATATACATCTGAGTACATATCTCAACACACAGCTCACACTCTCTGCACCTAAAGCCACAATGGACAGAAACAGAATGAGCTTGTTTATCAAATGGAAATAACCAACTGCAGAACACGGTTGAACTGCCCACTAAAATGGTCTTTTGTTAGAAACCAGTCAACAGGTAGAAATACAGAAAGAAAAAGGAATACTTAAATATTAAGTGTGAACAATTGAACTTCGGTGTTACGTGTCAGTGTTGTGTGTTCCCCTCCCCCCCTTGTGTTCTCTTCAGGTGGCATCAATCACCACCTCAACAGGCCAATCCGACTGCACCTGGGTGCAAGAAGGCGAGCTGGCCAATCGGCTTAGAGGGCCCTGTTTAAAGGAGAGAAGACGGAAGACTTTGGGGGTGGTGGTTTGTTGAGAGTGTTCATGTGGGCACTGCCACTGAGAGAGGTGAAGGTTTGTGGTGAGAGGTTGTGGACAGTAGGTAAGTTTGGGGAACCCTGTACATTTATGCATTTATGTAGGTACTGTGTGTCTAGAAACACTAGGCTCATGGTTGTTGCTGCCTCTGTATTGTTTTGATGCAAACTTTGTTAGAGAAGCTAGTGGAGCCATTTTGTTTGTTTCCTTTCAGAGATGTAGATAGCCAGGCCTAGTTCTGTTATCTTGAGTTCATTTGTTTGGCACAACCGCAACTGTCCTGATCTCTCCCATGTTATCGAACCTTTGTCTTTTGTGTTATAAATAAATATTATTTGACCACGTTGCGCCTAATTTTGAGCGTTTCCACTTATTCTTTGACTGTCCTGTGTTCGTTCCCCCCGCTTATCCCTTAGACCAAAAGGGGACGTAACACAATAATAAAAGGTGCCCCTGATGGAGTAATCCAGTTATTGTTTTCACTGTCCAGCTTCCATGTGCATACACAAACCTGCTCAACTCAGCTCCATATACATATTAGATGTATTAGCCAGATGACAATTGAGGATTTTTAAAATCAGGCAGTATATATTAAGCGTCAAAACTGAACTAAATAAGTACTAACCATAAATATTATACATATTGGTCTTTTGTGAATTAGTCTCGACTGAGAAATACAACACATGATTACATGTGTTGTATTTCCTACCCGTATGGGCAAGTTAGCAATGAAATGACTTATTTTGGTCTAACTGCAGATTGTAATCCAGACAGCTGAAAAGTGAGAAGAAGAAGAAACTATATGACGTGTTCAAGTCGACTAAGCACTCCTGGTGCACTGGCTACAGATGACTTGAAAAGACTGACATCTAGTGTCACAATGTTGGAACTTCTTTGAATAGAGGTTGTGTCCCGCCTGGCAGAGAGTCCTCTACTGGAGCGACATGTTCTGCATGATTTGAGGTCACACTAGAATACCCCATTGAATGTATGGATATAACGGAGTAAAGTGGATCTGATTCTTTCTTATATAGATTATTCAGTAATGCCTTCATCAGGTCTTTGAACAGTCAGCAGAATCATGAGAGTGAGAGTTAGCATGAGAGAGTCAGAGTGAAAGGGAGCAAGTGTGTGAGAGAGAGAGATGACATACTGCCCCCTTGGGTGAGGACATTATTGTGTTACTCCTTACACTAATGATCTGCTTCACCAGTGGAACAAAGGTAGGGCTGTTACCTCGGTGCTTGTCTAACTCTCAAGCAGATGCGAAGGGCAAAAAAGCATGGTGGTGTAAAGTAATATGAGTTAAAGCAGATAAGAGAGACACACGCAAAGACAGGTGACAGTGACCATGTGTGAAGTTCACTGACAAACACTAAGGTATTGTTAAGAAGCTCTAACTGGCTTCCCCTGTGCTCTCTCTCTCTCTCTTTCTCTCTCTTTCTCTTGAGGTTCTACTCAGGCAAACGCCATCCAAGTTAAAACTGTGATGTGCGCATTGCCAACAGTTCTTAATGTTTCACAACTTGTTTATGAAAGTCACATTTTTCAGAGCAGTTTGAATCATTGAGCTGAATGATCGGACAGCTCCGGTGCGAGTTGTTCACATGTTGAACCCTCCACTCCGTTGGGACCATCAATCGCCTGTCAACACAGTGTCAGTGTTGACTGACAGCGTTGGTGCTGGAAGAACACGGCTGCTGTTCTGGAGCAACCACATTTTCTCCCAATCGATCCAGCGAAACCAGCTTCTGAATAAACCAGAGGCTGGCAGTAGGCTGGGCTGTTGCAGAATCTCATTTCACAGACTCGAATCTCGCAGCACAAACTAAGGTTTGCGAGATGTCGTCTGGATGTAAAAGAGCTTAACCTGATAGTCTCTTCACTTGACCTGACACACCAAGCTGAGCTCAAAGAGCTGTTGAGGAAAGGTCTGAATGGAGGCGGTCACTCTCTTGCGTCTCTATTAACCTAAAGCTGAGTTTCCGGATCGAGAATCCTATTCAGTTTTGAATTGGGTTCAGCTTTCAGCGACTGCAACAGTTAAAACAATATTCAAAACCTAAATCCCCAAAGTCGCCAGCCTCCGATTACCCCGGAGGTCAGAAGGTCAGAGGTCATTCACCGCGCCTAAATCGCTAGCACATACAGCACATGAATGGTTTGATGTGAAATTCAGTGAGCGAAACATGATCTATGGTTGACAGATAAGGGAATGGAGATGAAAAAAAAGGAAGATAACTCATTAGGATCATTTTACGGTAAACAAACACATGATCGTAGTGACCTCGGTCGTGATCTTCCTCTGTGGAAGTTGGGAGATTTATTTATTATATTGAATAATAAATATAAATATTCATATATTACCTGACAGAGTTCATGGTGTTGTATTAAGACTCAAAATACAAAAATACACACATGTCCTTTCACTCTTCAGCTGTTTTATGTGAAAATCCAAGGCTGTTTATCTGCTTCAGTTTATTTCCTGTTTGCACGTCAATTTATATTATTTGAGTTATGGTGGTTTTGTTAAGTCGCTGTAGTATCTAGTCCTCCTTTCTTCCATCTTTTGACGTGAGTTTTATTGGTTTTATCTGACAATGTTCCTGCTCTTTTTTTGTTTGTTTTGTGTCAGCAAACTCTTCCTTAAAAACCACAACATTGACATTAAGGCCATGCATTAATTGTTTGAAAGTTGTAAACAATGCACATTATAATTTCCCCAAGTGACGCATTCATATTTGCATCTGTCCGATAGTCCCAAACTGAAAAGGATGCAATTCATTAACATATATAATCGAGAAAATGCATAAAATTCTCATATTTCACTGGAAACACTGTATTTTGGTTGATAAATTATCAATTTGTTATCGGAAATGGAGTTGAATGGCGCTTGTCTAGTCTTCTGACCACTCAATGCGCTTTAACACTTCATTGTTCACCCATTGAGCTACAGTTGCCCACAATTATAAAACATATTTGCCAAGTAAAACTCAAACTGGGAGCTAAAAGAGACTAAAAGGCTAAATGGAGCTACACATTTACAGGATCTTCACTATGAGTGACTCATTTTAAATCTCATTGGATCTACTCGGGATATACCAACACTGTTGCAGCTTAAGTAATAATAATAATAATCATTTATTTTATATAGCGCTTCTCAAGGCACCCGAAGTCGCTTTACAGAGTACAGAGTCCAGTAGTCACACACACACACCATCCCTGTGGTGGTAAGCTACATCAGTAGCCACAGCTGCCCTGGGGCAGACTGACGGAAGCGTGGCAGCCAATCAGCGCCTACGGCCCCTCCGACCACCACCAACATTCATTCACATCCATACGAACGAACCGGGGTGAGGCTGCGGTGCATGTCTTTATGATGGTGGGGGAAACCGGAGTACCCGGAGGAAACCCACGCAGACACGAGGAGAACATGCAAACTCCACACAGAAAGGACCTGAACCACCAGGATTCGAACCCAGGGCCTTCTTGCTGTGAGGCGACAGTACTACCCACTGAGCCACCGTGCTGCCCGTGAACTGCTGGTCAGGTTATTGTCAAATGTGCCTTTGCTTTTGCTTTTCAAGTCAAGTGCTCTATCCTTTTAATTATGTAAATTACAAATATATATTGTTTAATTTAGATTACTAAGTGATTCTATGGATTTGTGTTGTGTGTTTGGTGTAAAATGTATTGGACCTGATTATAAAGTGTACGTGAAAGTTAATCTATCACTTGTTTGGCTATGGTGTAAATGTTGTGTTGACTATGAAATGATGTTGCTCAGAGATGATCTGTGTGACTTTATATGATGTATTTTCTGCTAAATAAAAGGGTTTTAAATGGACTCAATTGTATTTATATATATATATATATATTGTTTTGATGCAATCTCAAACTATGTGTAAGGATTGACTGGGACCTTGATATGTATGTTCAAGGCATCAGTATGCTCTGTGCTAATGGTGGTCAATGGCAGATCAAACTTTAGGCAATAATAATTCAACTGTGCAAACTGTGGCATAAAGTGTCTTTGTGTATTTAGAAAAGTGCTATATAAGTTTGAATTATTATTAATAGTGCATTTGCACGTTTCAAGAAATAATCTAATAATATGTAATTACTAGTTACGATTTTACCATACATGCATTTAGCTTATTTTTTATATTTTTGTTTATTTAATTATCTTTTTTTATAAAACGAGGGATTGTTAAGTTGTAATAGTTTATTTTGATAACATCTGCAGAGGTCTTATGTTTTAAATTAATACATATAGAAAGATATTATAATAGAAAATATTAGGGAGAATATTGATATTGTTATTAATGTATTATGAAGCATAGGGGTAATGTTTACTCGATGCAAATGTAAATGGCAAGAATTAATGTATATTGCATGAGAGTGACTATGTTAGTTGTATAGATTGACGAGGCCGGTTGAATTCCGTCAAGTGACTTCCAATAACAAGAGACTTTTATTGTGAAAGTGACTTTAGCGACGGAACCGGAAGAGACGTCTTGACCGAGACAGATCAGTATGAAACTCCAGCGGGAGAGATTGCTCTTTAACATCGGGATTCTTGACGCCGGAGGAGCCCATGAAGATCACGATGGTGAGCCTTAAAGGGTACCTGTTGAGATCGCGAATATGTAGCCAGATCAAAAGATAATGTGTTTCTAAAGGTTATTCATGCACTGACGGTCCAGTATTCAATAACAATACGTAGTTTAGGCTGTTCAAAGTCCCTCAACTCCGACGAGCTTCATTGCACTGGTGCTTGAATATGGCGCCTAACCCTAACAAATGCTGAGAACTTGATAATAATATAGAAAACGGGCGAAATATGGACGATGAAAGATTGTCAGATTCAGCAACTGGATACTTGTATGAACCATTAAAAGCAGACTATCCCCATTTAGTGAATTGTGACAGCGATAGCGATGATTCTGATGAAGTTGATGCCGAAGGACCGCCGGTCCAGATGCTTCACCGTGCGGACCGTGCACGCAAGTCGGCGGACGTTTGGTGCAGTTGTGGGAAATGTGTGCCACAAAAAACAGACATAGAGTGCATTTGTTGTAAAGAACACGAACTTATGTCCGATGATATAGTGACATTAGACCTAATCTGCTTTACACAAAAGCGTGAGCTTGATAGCTACATCGCGCATAAGCCAGCGCTGGAGATGTCTTTCATTGATGCAATGTTCGGCCGACATGTTCGGGGGTGCTAGTGACTTTTTCTTTGCTCCGTCCGTCCCGATGCGCGCAAACCGGTGTCGGGAGCTCCGCGGCGCACGAGACGGCGGGCAGAGGACTGTCAACGCAACACGTAGAGACAGAAATGACATGCTGCTGCTGTAATGTGGCGCTATAGAGAAAGTGACAGGGGGGCGGGCCAAATTTTTTTTATGTCATGCGATCTACCAATACTACGCCGCGATCGACTGGCAGGTCGCCGCGATCGACCCCTGATATAGATTGTGTAATTCTTGAGGCCACCGATCTATCCCAAGAAGCAACGCGTGTAGAAGTGGCTCCGGATTGGCTGAATTCCTTTCAACGACTCTACGTCATAGTTAGCTTTGACATGAGTAAATAACTGGCAAGATGTCTGCGCCCTGAAGCGTTCACGGACTCGGAATGTTGACAAAGAAATGTAAATCCTCGGGCTATGCGTGACTTGTTGACAATAGCGGCGGGGAAAATATGATTTATTTGATGCGCCTAATGGACGTAGCACGTTGTTGTTTTGGGCTACAGGTACCCTTTAACTGTTTGTTTTTACCCTTCCTGCCATGAACATACCTGCAAACTTGTCACCTTTCGGTGAAATTCACCGTTTTGAACTCAAAATAGGTCATCCACGTGAATCGTGGAGAGCCGAAGAGTTTTTTTTGAACGTTCTCGCTTTGTAATGAATCACAGATTCAGGTTAAATGCTATCAGGACTCACTTGAGTTAAAATGTGAGACGAGTTTGATTTAATGAGTGGAAAGTGCTGACGGGGTCAAATGCACCACTACGTTTTCAAATTGATTTGATTTTCTTTATTTCTCCTGCAATTACCTCTTGACATATCTTATATGTCTGAATCCAAAAATAATAGAAATGGACAGGATCATTTTGTGTCCCCCCCCCTCCTCCCCCCCCAGATGTCTCTCAGGTGTCAACGGTGCGTGATGGCAGTCATCATTAAAGTGCTTGTGCTGTACAAGGAGGGGAACGACCATGAGAACATGTATTCTGGAAAGGGTATGCCTCCCAACTGCTCCTCCACCCACCCGCCTCTCTCCTCCAACTGTACGCCGTGTACCAGCGGAGAGTACATCGTCATCGTTTGCAGAAACGTGACGGAGAACCTGGTGATGGAGGGAGATGGTAGAACAATAGACCTCTTCGATTCTGGTAAGAGTTGAAGTAGGAGGTTCATTTGCTTTGTTTCATCGTATCGCAACTTATGCTCGTAGTCGTACCCGTGTGGGAGACGGTGGATGAGTTGTGAGGTTATCTTTCAATCAGATGATCGGCGGTTCGATCCCCGGCCCTTGTTGAATGTTAGTTTCTCCTTATGGGCAGGCGGCACCATGCATGGTAGAACCTCCCATCTGTGTATGAATGGGTGAAGGATGGCAAGTAGTGTTAAAGCGCTTTGAGTGAGACATGAAAGGCTGTTTATCTCTTTCCACTTGTCTTATGAATAGCTAGCTGATAACCCTTCCACTACGTCATGTTCCCACCACATGGAAAAAAAATGGTTTCAAACTGAATTATGTCCGAGTACAGTCTTCTACTGGGTGATTAATCATTGTGATTGTGTGTGTTTCTACAGAGTGCCCCAGAATGCTAGGTGAGTCTCTTCTCTTTATTCACAAGATTGACATCCGAGTGGAATATCTGGTGGGGAAATGACTATAATAAGGGTTTCCTATCGTTCTTTCAGCCACAATTAAAAATCCGGACTTCCTTGCCGAGGACGCGGGTGAGTAGTTCTGACCACCGATCAGGGGGTTGCTCGTTGTTGTTCTGCACACCCAAGAGGGACACATTTATGGAGAACATGTTTCAAATGAGGGTCAAACCAAATCTGATTGCGCCATTCCAATTGAAGAAACGTCTCAGCCAATTAAGACTTTAGTCATGTTTAAACTTGTCCTGCTAAAATAGCACTCAACAATGTCAACGTTGGCACAGAAGAGATAACTAGTTAATGTAGGTGCAATATTAGTTTGTTTCTCGGTCTGTAAAATGTGGAGAAATCTGCATGTTTTAAGTTATTGTATTCATACAGCGTAAAATGAGAGGCGTTTCTGATTATGCTAAATTAACTGATGTTATTTAGAGTGTTTTTATAATGTGTATGTAGCAGCTCCATGGCCACTACCCGTGGGTTTCCCCCCCAGCACCAAGGATCAGCCCCGAACCACGAGGTTTGCTTGAAAGACATATTTATTGTCAGCACACAACACACAGCAGACCGTTCAGCAACGCGTCTGCTCACCTCTCCCTCGAGCTCTGCTGCCCTTTTATACAAGCAGCATCGGCTGCTGACTGATTGCCACTCAGTCAGAGCAGCTGACTGATTGTCAACCAGCCAGCAGCCGAGGCCAGATTGGGGACAGCTGCCACAGTGTAATTTCTGTGATTTAACGTCTTCCTATATTGACGTCATTGTTGAAAATGTACTAAAAGTAAAATACTAAACCCCATTTAAAATCTTCTCCGGCTCAACCAGCGAGAGAGGAAGAGCGAAGCGGTGGTCGAGCGGGCTAGAGATGCAATAAAGAGGGAGGCCCGCTTCTTTAAAACAAGGCTGTGAATTGTAAAAGAATAAAACACTATTTTCTGATTTGTTTTTATTTGACGGCGGTTACGTTCTAAAGCACAAGTAAATACACCTGCACCTCCTCACAAACCTGCAGGAAAGGTGCCAGATTTTGAATGAAATTGTCCCAAGGCAGCTTTCATCCTGCTCTAAAACGTGCACAATCCTTTTTTTTCTAAAGAAATTGTTGTATTGCATATTATACCTTTTTGATATTAATGTACTGTGGGTCAGTGCTTAGCAGGTCTGTCTTTCAATTAGAGAGTTGGCAGTTCAATCCCCACCTAGTCGATGTGTCCTTGAGCAAGACACTTTACCCTGATTTCCCTGTAGCTGTGTCTAGGGAATGTAACATGATTGTAAATCTCTTTGGATAAAATCGTCAGCTAAATGACACGTAATAATGGAACAATATTGTATATTAACAAGAGAATATTAACGGAAATAAGCAGTGTTTTTCTGGTGTAGTTGGTTGAGGTGGAGCTCATTTTGAACTATTAACTAATGATTATTCTCATCATGGATTAATCCGCTGTTATTTCCTCTTAATGGAGCAATTGTTTGACACAAACAGCCACAACGACCCTGAATTGTGTCCAACCAACAATCTGAACCTCAGCATTATTACAACATATTAGAATGAGAAGCAGTGCAACCTCCCATGTGTGACGGTGGAACCATTAAATATTTAAGCATTAAAATAACTTTAATCAAAATAGTTTCAGTTGAGTAGTTCAAGCATTACATTAAATATATTTCACATGTTCTGTGTGTAAAAATCTCATCTGTCTCTCCCCTCGGTTGTTCCTTCTGTGGCTGATAGGTGAATGGACACACTGGATGCTCATCCCGATCTTCCTCCTCTTCCTCGTACTCATCATGCTCTTTGTTGTTGCTCGCACGAAGTATGGAAACAAGCTTCGACAACGGTATAACACTTTTCTTGCATGATCCTATGCCTCCTTCACGACCACATGAAACATGAATGAATGGTTGGTTGACCTCTGACCTCTTGTGTTCACAGATTGAGGAACAAATTGGGACTCTGGAAAGCTAGCTCAATTTGAAGCAGAATTTTATATTAATGTAAATTATCAATATTTTTAAAATGAACTAGTACACTGAAATTTGCACTGTGTATCTTTTTCAATTTGAAATTGAAGTGTGATGTGAACCTTTATCATAGTTTCAATATTAGAACTTTTAAAGTTCCCAAACGATAATGAAAAATCCATGTATACACAACTTTGAGTATTTCTAAGTCGACTAACTCGCACATGAGGTAGAACAAGGGGCGGACTTGCCTGCTGCCAGCTATTTGTTGTCAAATTTCAAAATGTTTTCAGGAGAATAAAAACATATCAAATTACCTGCTCTATCTTTTGGTTTGCATCATTTTTTTGGTGATAATTTAGTCTCCAAAAACCTAGTAATGTATTATTTGGTCACCCTCAACATGCAGTTACTCACCTCTCGACTCCACCGAAAGCTGCAGATAACTTAAATGAATCTGCCGACTCCAGTCTGATAAATCAGATTTCTCTGCTATTAATCGCAAACTCTGACCACACAGTTCTACCAAAGACCTACTCTACTTGATGAATGTAGTTTCTTTGCATGTTCAGATTGCAAAACACATTGTAATGCATAGATGAATAGTAAAATGAGATAAAGATAAAAGAATTAAAGTCTACTTTTACCAAGTTTGACATTTAAGTGATGATTGCACGACTAATTACAATACATTTCTCAAGGATCATTCTGCATGAGTATTATGCTTTCGGTACATATTTTAAGCCAAATATTTTTGTACTTTTACGAAGTAATGTTAAGCTGTGGTTTGATCGGAGTCACTGGTTTCCAAATAAACGATGCATCTGCTTCTGGCTCTTCTGAATAAATACAACAACAGCAAATGCAGTCCATAACAATCGGTTCCATCGATTCATTTTCTTGTGTTTCTTTGGTAGTACTACTACTCAGTATCTGTATTCATATTATCACTTCAAGAAAAACAATTAAAGGATGGTTCATATTAAATATGGAGCTTTATTGCATATCCAGGTATTGAAACATAAAAATAAAATGCACTGTACAAGGTTAAAATAATTCAAGAGCAAAACAACATTTTAAACTGGGGACAATCCCACAAAGAACTTTTGCCTCCAAATATGTCCCTCTGCTTCAAAGTGTGATAGTGTTCTTGATCTGAGGAGTTTGAGGCCATGACACACAAAGTACTTAAAAACTAAATTCTGTTGGAGTTCAGTTTGTACAACTCGGGGGAACAATCTCACGCGGTTCAGATAAAGGAGTCTGACGAGGAGCCTGTCAGTCGGCCTTCAGGGCGTAGAGCGCGTCGTCCTGGCTCACGTTGAGGCGGACTCGCAGCAGGACTCCCAGGCGGCTCGGCTCCAGCAGCAGCAACCTGCAGGCTCCCAGGCGCTGGCACACCGCCAGGCCCTCGGACACGCTGATGGGCTGCAGGCCCTCCACCCGGCACAGAGCCTGGTGCTGCACAAACACCTGGCACACGGAGGAAACAGGTGGGGAGGACATTGACTCGGGGGTGAGGGGAAGTGGGAGCTGAAGGTTACAGCTCGACCCGTCTTGGAACCCACCGGCGATTTAACGCCGGTGTGTCCACGCTGGACTTTTACGGTGTGATATTGTGATATTTACTTCTACTTCAGAGAAAAACCTGGTCGGACGCAGCACTGTATAAGAAGGAGAAAGCGAGAGAGAGAGATGTTTTACCTGTTGGAAGGTGGCCTCCTCCAAGCCCAGCCGCCGAAACTCAGCGATGACCGCCCGAAGGAAGAGCTGCTCCTGCAGCGACGCGCACCTGAAGACGCACGCTAGTCAAGTCACCTCGTCGCATCTTGTACGACGCCATCGTTAAACGGGACCCGGAATAGAGACTCACTTGATGGCCGTGATGTAGGCGGAGGAAAACATCTCGTTCAGCGCCTCCATCACGTGACTCATTCCAACCAAACCGGCGGCCGAAGGGTCGGCGGCAGAGTGCTCGCAGATCTCCGTCGCCCTGCGGCAGATGTCCAAGCATCGGCGAGCGTCGCCCGACAGCGCGGCCACCTGGGGGAGGAGAGAGGAGGGGAGGAGGTGAGGAGGAGAGCGTACCTGCAAGAATGTTGGGGTCAGAGAGAGAAGGCGGGAGAGTGGCTTACCTTCCTGGACACCAGCTGGAGAGCGTCCTTGTCGAAGGCCTTCACCTTGTTGAGCCGGGACATGATGATCTGCTGCAGCTGCTTGAAGCTGTACGGCTGGAACGACATCCTGGTCAAACCCTGGAGACAGTCAGGAAAACAAGCTCAGGGTTGGGCTTTTTTGTGTGTGGACCAGATAATGACCTAAATCCCATCATCTTCTTCCATCGTAAACAATACTGATATCCAAGGGGCCGCTTGTAGTTCCGGTCCCTCACCAGTCTGCTGGCCACTCTGTTGATCATGATCCTCTCCGGCAGGTCCATGGTGTTTGCGATGGTCAGCACCACCAGGCGGGCGTGACGCCGCGTCGGCCAGTCAAACAGGTTGTACATGACGTTCTGCTTCCGGGTCCATAACAGGTCCAACTACGAGCCCAAACACCAAAAAAGGTTACCGTGGGTCACCGACTTCACAGCTTTCGAAAAACATGTTGCCGTTTTCGGTCTGCCCTTAAACCATGTCCATTTTATTAATATGTATAATATGGAGTCAGTGTTGGCGGCTTTGTGTAAACACAGCATTCAAAACGAGAGAGAGAGAGAAAGCGCCGATGGTCGAGCGAGTAAGAGCAAATAAACCATCGCAAGTGGGAACAGAGCTGCGAGTTACCTTTTTTTCTCTACTTTGACAGATAGAACGTATGATTGACCATTTTAGTTTCAGTCTGTGAAGTGTTTCCAGATTTGTGTCAAGCAGTACAACTGACATGTCCTCACTTGAAAGGGTTTGTTGTGGTGAACAAATCCTCAGAGTTACAACAGTGAGCAAGACAGAGGTGACTCACAAATTGTGGTTCACCAGCGTGATATTGTTCAGTGAAACTGTGACTCAACTTGAGTGCAGTCATTTCACTCAGATTCTTGGCAATCTAGGTTTCTCAGATATATTTTTACCCTTTTATTCGTACCGCGAATGTGAATCTGTACAACTGTAGGAATGTTATGACCCCTCAAGAGTCTAAAAGTGTCTCGCACTCGTTCAGATTTACATTTTTAAAAATCCGTGGCATTATTCCTGTAAATCAAATAAACGCTCATCAATATGATATTGAGCTCGTACTTCGTCCACCAGCAGCACGGTCGTCTCCTTCCTGGGTGCAGCGTTGCCAAATCTCTTCTCCAGCAGAGCTGCTGCGTGGTCGGCTGTGGCCTTCTGACCCGTCAGTTTCTGCAGAGACGAGAAAGTTCAAGTTAATGACCACCACGTTTTAATCCAGCTGGAGCACAATTTACTTCGAAAAGTTAAGAAACGGATCAACGTTCGCCTTCATTTCCAGGTTAGCCTAGCTTAGCACAAAGACTGAAAGCAGGTGGAAACTGCTAGCTGTAGTTATTGTTGGTGAACTCACAAGAGACGGATTAAAAGAAAGAAGAAAAACAAGAATAGTCAGAATCTGTGCAAAAATAAGATGAATTTGACATTAAAACACACAACTGGTAAAGTATCATGACAGGACTATGGAGAAAAGCTGCTGAACATAACGGACCATAGCAAATGAATGTCACAGGAAAGAAAACTAAAATACCACGGTGGATTCCATGAAATAGTTAAAATCTAGCAAAACAAAAAAGGCATTATAAAAAAATATTGGTTATTTAGTAGAAAGTGAATCTCTCGGAGTTGAAACCGACAGGTCGGCCATCACCAGAACACAACCAGCAGCAGCTGAGCTTGTTGACGGCCTAAATATCCTCCATCACGTGAATCATACCGTTTATTCTGCTACTCCGATTTTACGTCCGTTCAGTCTCAGATTTAACGACATCTGCCGGCTGCTTCTTCAAAAAAACATTCACACGGCGCATGCGCTTTGGTCTCCTGTGAGAGGTTCGCTGGCCTCACCTGCAGGATCTGGACGTAGGCCTGATGAGGATCGGTCATCTTCATCCCGTTGACCTCGATGAAGTGGAAAGGAGGGATCTCGTCCACGTCGGCCGCGTGCTGCAGACAGCGCATCACCTCCTGGACCGTGGCCGTCTTCCCCGTGCCCGGCACACCCGAGATGTACATGCACCTGAGATCCAATCGACAACAACAGCGCGGCAGATAAGAGAGAGGCAGTAAATCCATCTGTGCCTTCGTTTAAAACTAACGCCCGGAACAAAAAGGAGGTTAAATGATCAAAATACATTACATCTGAATTCAAAAGATGGTAACATTACTGGGTTTATAGCATTTATTTTAGGTTCTGGGCATTAGTCAAATGTTAGCTTCTCGTTCAAATAGTCGTCAACCTGGAGGTCAGCAAGTAATTGATTAATTAATTTATCTTTTTGGTTTGGAAGAAAAAAAAATATTTGAAGATGTCACACTGGAAAATAATAATAAAAAGGTGTTCTGATTCACTATAAATTCTTTTTCCAAACAAATAATTTAAAACTATTAGAAATGGACGAAATTCTTGGACTGATAAACAACAATTGATCTATTTGTTTAGCCGATCTGGACACAATGATAACGCAATTTTACAAATGGCAAAAGGGCAGTTTGTCGTAGACAATGGAAGAAACCTAAAGCACAGCTGTGACTTCTGACTGACTCTTAAAGTAACTCCAGGAAACCAAACCATTAATATAACGGAAAATAATCAAATAACTGCTTGTGAATAAATGTTCACAACACTAACTATAACTGAACGTTCATTTATTGGATGACAATGTACAAGCCTGTGACCCATATGTAAAGGTTATGGCTAATTTGTGCATTTTCTTATGAAATACTCAAAACCTCTTGAGCAAAACGGAAATCAATTCGCAGACGGGTCTCACAAACCGTCCCTCGGGGTGGGACTCTATCGTTTGTAGGTTTTTCTTGTTGGTGCCAATGCGATCCTGCGAATATCAAAAGACACCAGGATCTGGATCTGGATCTTACCCCCCCGTGCCGTCTGCGATCTTGCTCTCCACGAAGCTGTAGATGTCCTGAAACTCCTGCTCCCTGCAGGGCAGGGACTCTGGCACCGAGGACACATGCAGCCTAGAGAGACACAATCACGTGAACAAACATTATTGCACACGTGGTTGACGTTCCACTCAAGTCTGTTGAGAGTCTGCTTCACACTTTGGTATTTAGGCAACCTTTAAGATTTAAAAAAAGTAGATTCTGGTCCTTTGTGATGTTTCTGTTTCTAAGAAAAACAACAATACTTCGGAATGGAAAGAATACGTGTATGCGTTTCCTGAAAAAGAGATTAAAAACAGTCAACTACTTCAGGCAATTACAACCTCCTAATAAATAACTAAATTAAGTTACTGAAGTCTGCAGGACAGGAACAAATAAATTATTTTCTGGACAGACAAATCTCTAAATGTACTATCCCACTGCTCTAAAAAGAGCACTGAAACAATAAGATCAATTATCTATAGCACTGAACTTTAATAGCCCACTATTTTGATCATCAGTTAATCTCTTAATCAATCAATCGTCCATCGCACAAAATCTTCATACAGACATTTGCTGGTTTTAGCTTCTTGAACGTGAGGATTTTATGCTTTTCTCTGTTTTATACTGAATGTCCAGAGATTTGAAGACGTCATTTGAGATGCTGGGACTTTTCAATGCACTCTATTTTTCTGGAAATCTTAAGTGATCATAAACATATTTGCCTAATTAATCAATGATGAACAATAATGTTTTAGTTGCAGCCCTGAAATGCACTTCGAAGAAATAAAGCTTCAAGTTAAAATCGGTGCAGGGAAATGTAGTGGATGCAGGTGTAAACAAAAAAAAATCAGGATTCTTTGATACTATCATGATGATTACTGCATGATGAATTCTGCAGTTTGATGTTCAGTGTTGATACACTGATGTTGAAACGGTTGGAATCATTATCCACACTACCTGTGTGTCTTCATCATGCAGAAAAGTGGCGGGAAAATACTCTCTGCGTTCTCAGGACTTCCTGATGCTCACCGTCCCAAATGCCAGAACGGAAATGCGAAAAAGGGCTTTTGTGTACTCTCTACTCTCATCCTGGAATATGTTGCAAAATAATGCAAATAAAAATCCAAGAACTGATACCACATACTGCTTTAAAATATAAAATGAAAGAAATGGAATCAGGTTCCCAAAAATGTCAATGTTTCTTAAATGAACTCGGTTATGTCACTGTCTTAACTTTTAGTATCTGTTCACTTGTCTTGTTCTCTTGATGTTTAATCTCAATGGGATTTACCTGGTTAAATAAAGGTTTAAAGAGAAAAAAAAAGAAAAAATGAGTTGGTGTGTTGCGTTTTACTTCTTCTTCTTTCTTTGAATGATGGCTGGTTGACATGAGGTGAACATTTTGAACAACAGTACATAAAGAGATGAGGGTCAGAGGTCACCGACTGCTGCGTCTCACCTCGTTCTGGCCTCCTCCAGAACATTAGCGGGCTGTCGGGCCGGCAGCGACCTGCTGGGGATGTTGGGCACGGCGCGATGGGGAGTCCGCGGCGTGCCGGGTGTGACCTGTGCAAATATGAAACGATTAAAAAGGAGAGTGGTCGAGAAAAGAAACCGATGGACCGATGTTTGTTTGCGTTCGGGACGTTTACCTTCTTGTTTGGAGTTTTTCGCGGCGTTCTGGACAAGGAGCGAGTTCGCCGCTTCGACTGAGGCGTACGAGACCCGGCCGCAGCATATTTGCCCTTTTTGAAAACTACCTCCTCATCACTATCAAGCCCCGCCTCCTCCTCCTCCCCATCGTCATCATCCTCACTGCTGCTCTGGAGCTCCTTCTTGGATGGAACAAACTCCTCCTCATCCTCCTCTCCGTCCGAGTTCAGGTCCTGCAGGTTGTCCAGAAGATTCCTGATCATACAGAAAGAGAAGCGTCAGTACTCTGAAGTCCTCCACAGGAATGTATGAATGGATCGATCAGCGGACTGAAAGGCCGATGGCGCCCTCTCTGCTCTCACAGCTGTTTCCTGATGCGAGACGCAACCAGCTGGGCCGACTTCCTCTTCGAGCCTCGCAGCCCGGTGACCGGCAGCATCGGAGAGTCTTCATCATCCACTTCGGCCCTGTCCACGTCACACAACAGGAGAAGAACGTCATATTTTGATGGTACGGGGAGTCGGGTGGAAATGGGAGATATCATTTTGAGGATTTTGATGTGATATTCTGGCATGTCAACAGAAAGAATAGTGTTGCCATGGAGGCAGGGAATTAGCTGTGGGCTATAACCCGAGCCTCGTTTCTTTGCCTTCTGTACATTCGTTTACATTTTTAAGAATATGCTGAAATATCCATTAGCAGCTACTGCTTGCAGGGTAATGAGGGACGAACAGAATCACTTTGATACTGAAGAAAACTTAAAAAAACATGAAGATTCTCAGGCAAGTTCTGCTTCGGCAAGGAGTGGATTTATTGACAGGTCATGAAAGTAAATATGTGTATCATGTCTCCGAGTTCAGGTGTGATGATTCCCAGAAGGAGTTGTGTCTTATGTCTACTCACAGGACTCCCAGGGCTGGTTCCTTCGGGGTTTGTGGTTGGGTTTTTTGAGAAGGCGTGGTAGCTCTGCTTGAAGACATTGGATGTTTGGGGTTACTTAAATGCATTCAATAAGAGAGAAACCAACCCATTAATGATTAAGTGATGTGTGACTGTTCACACTGAAGACTTCAGCCGGCCGTGCACTCAAACCTCAAAGAATATCGACATTTTAAATAATTAAAATCACCCCGTACATGTGTCAGCTACAGGATCTCTCATACACCCCTGGTGTTGTACTCATAAACATTAGATTATTACATTGCAACTATGAAGGTAGATTTGCTTCTTTATTATGCAAACTGAAAAAAGGTTTTGAGAGCAAATTTCTGCTTTCAAAATAAAAAAACATTTGCTCTAAAAAAAAACCTGTGCTCTCGAAACAAAAATCTACGAGTTGAGTTTGCACGTAGTGGGGGGGGGGCTTACGCTGCTGAAGCGAGGAGTTTCTATTGGTGGGTTTGACTTATATGATCATATTGCTTCGTTTAACTGTGGCAGCACTTCACTTTGTTCAGGTTAGTGCCGTGGATTCTCCTTTTAAATAATAAAAAACAGGTCTGTTGTGTTGACATGGAGCCCCATGTTAGCCAATGTTGCATGCATCAGGTTTATTAGTTATTTTAAGAGAGCAGATTTTTTTCTAGAGCACAGGTTTTTATTTCTAGAGCATTGTTTTATTTAGAGATAATTTTTTTATTTTGAGAGCAACGGTTTTAATTTGAGAGCAGAAATTTGCTCTCAAACCTTTTTTTCTTTTTCTTCACATAATAAAGACAAATCTACCTGCATATGCAACCACGAGGCATGCAGTGTGACTCACTTCTGCTCCCTGGTGGCATACTGCCGCCTAGGCGTAGCGGTTCTTCTGGGCGTCTCGACTGAGCCCGTCGGTGGCCCTGCCTCCATCACCTCATCGCCCTGCTGAGGACTGTCATCCAACAGAAGAGGAACCAGTGAGTCTGCACGTTTAAAACAAGTCATCTCTGGTCGAAACCAGATCAAGACCTGTGGCGAGGTTGCGGATCGCATCGAACTGAATAGATTCCCCTCTGCTCGGCCCTACTTTTCAAAGCGAGAGGGGAAAAAGGTCAGCGGCCCTGGGGTAACGAAGAACCAGAAAGGCTCACGATAGAGCCGGAGTCTGGTTGTGTCCATTCTAGACTAATGTGGCCGGCTCTGTGAAGAGGACCATGTAGAAATTAATTAATCAAACTAATACAATGTGCAACGGTTTACACCGTGGAGCACGGAGCTGTTACCATGCTGTGAACATTTAGTGACGATCGCGTGGTTATTAAACAGTGCGTCTATGCTCGTTTAGTTAAAGCATCTCTCACCTTCTGGAGTCGTGTCTGGCTGGTGATGCCGGACTGTTCCACTCGGAGAGAGACACCTTGTGGAGGACGATGGAGGACGGCTTCAGGGAGAAGGTGCCCAGAGCACCGGAGGCTTTGTGGGGATTCCTGAGGGGGGTGAGGCTGTGGGGGAAGGACAGGACCTGAGGGGGGGATTCCGACAGCCTTCGGACAGCAGACTTCAACTCCAGCTCCAGCTCCTCGTCCAGCAGCTGGCCCAGGATGTCGTCGCTGATCATCGACTGCGTCTCAGAATCTGACGGGGCGAGGAGGGAAGACATGACCGGAAGAATTTTTTTTTAAATGATTGTAATAAAAAAGGTCACGTGGACAAAAGATATCGGCCACGACTGGTGTACGATATCTGTAATTAGCTCAAATACGACCACCAGAGCTAAATGTGCTGCATCACTCACTGCTCAGCTGCAGTTTCTTGCGGACGCCGGGCGTCCCGGACGAGGCGTTCCTCCTCGTGGCGCTCAGACATTTTGAGGCCGACAGTTTGGTGACGGAGTGCAGAGACTCCGCCTCGGCGACGAAGGCCTTGCCCGCGCTCACGATGGCCCGGCTGGGTCTCACTTCCCCTCGCGCGGCCCGGCGCATGACAGCGAGGTCCGGAGTCGGCAAGGCGCGGAAGGTGGCGCCCTGAGTCGCCGGAGCCGCCGCGGGCGGGGAGCAGAGGGGTGAGGGAGGGCGGGAGGGCTTGGGACAAGGAAGAGGGGAGAGAGCTGGAGCGAGTTCGGAGGGCCCCAGAGGGGAGTCCAGCTTTCTGAAGGTCTTGGAGTCCCAGGACAGCTTCACGTACAACGTGTCCCCATCGCTAGAGTCCGGGAATGGAGCTTCTGCATCGAGGTGCATCACCTTTGAGCAAAAGGACAAATACTTTATCCCACAAAACATTTGTCCTCTTGCCTCCAGTAGTTTTATGTCCTTGCAGACAGCTTATGTTATCAGAAAACTGAATCAGTACGGCAGAATAAAATTAGGACAGAATGATTATTAAATAGAGCAACGAGTAAAACGAAAAAGATGTGGCAGCTTGGAAAGAGCAACTCGGAGACAAAGATTGTGTGAAACTCATGACAGGCAGGTAGAAAAGACCATATCTGATTCTACTGCATCGGTTTTTACTTTCTTGTTGTTACCCCAGCTGACAGACAGAAACAACTGAATCTTATTGAGAGCGTTTAGTTCCACTTCTCAAAAATCCGAAAACAAATTATCCTAAAAGACTCTTATGTACACGACGTCTTCAGAAATGAACCCTTTTCCTACAGTCGACATTGCGGTTACAGTGATCCCCCGCTTGTATGGATCAAAAAGCTTGGGACAGAATCATTTCCATACAAATGCTGTTTAACTCATTATTAGGTCGTCCACTTATAGTGATAATTTGGAGTCTAACAGAGAAACTACTATGACTTCACGATAACCCTTCAGCTTCCGGCCGGCTAACTGGTGTTAAGGCGCATCATAAAAGGGGGGAAAGGAAATATTTTTCTCTCAATTAAAGCGTTTTTACATTCCTTCCGAAACTTATTTAAAAAAAAGATTGTTGCGTCTTTTGCGTTGCCTTGGAGCCCAGAAAGACCAGCAACCGCTTAATGTCACCTGCACAGGTTTGAGGATGGACTCGGCGTCGACCTCGTCGTCACAGCTGCGACCCTGGTAGTAGAAGATCTCCTTCGCGTGAGGCTCTCTGCCCAGCATCTTCCGTTTGCTCAACGGCACTTCGGACACGCGAACAAACCACTGAACCACCGCCTTCTTCTGCTTCCCGCTCTCTGACACACGACGAGAGAGAGAAGACATTCGGCGACATGTCCTCGAGGACAAAGTCAAGTGTTGCGTCATGTGATTGGGACTCACCGTCACCAAACAGCCTGATGACTTTGGCCACGTACGGGCAGTCTTCGTCCTCTCCTTCTATGAGGATGTGTTGGCCGATCTTGATGACGGTGCTACTTGGGAGACCCTCCACGCTGATGGCCAAAGAGCTGAGATTTACAGATTCAGATTATTAATATACAAAGCCGATCAACAAAAGACGCATGATGTATGATGAAAAATTAACTTCGCAGTAATTTAAGTAATTAAAAATGAGCTCCACCTTTAACAGCTTGACTAACATTTAATACAATGAACACACTAGGCATCAATTATTATAAACTAATAATATTATGTGTATTGTTCTAAAATGGGCCACTCTGCGTTATGAGTACAGTTAGTACATAAAGTATATTAACACATTGGTACTTTTATTGAAATTCAATTGCGAATGATCCAAATAGATAAAACACCCAAGATAATATAAAGTAAAACGTGATAAGAATAGGAATAAAATAATGTTATGTTTTAGCAACTTTATATTTCTACTCTGTTACACCCGACAGCTTTAGTTACTTTACATATTACAGGACGTCCTCTCCTTTCTGTTCCACGCATCTCTTGATGGGTTGATTTTGTGATAAAGTGAAGGATGACGTGCCGCTTAAAGCGTCGAGGAAATGTACCTACTTATTTCTTGAGCTTATAATAAACTATTTCAAAAGCCTTTTTAGATCAGCTGGAAAATAATGCATCGTCACACAGCTGAACCCAGGAACGTATTTTTAAAGATACGTGGTTCTGGCAGCACAGCGACAAAAATGATGATGATGATGATTGTATAGAATATTTTGCATTACTGTAGATTTAACTACCCAACTGTATAGAAAATGAGTACAATTACCACAACCTCAAACATTTATCATGACCACTAAAATGCAACGCACACGTTGATGCAGCAGTAATGTGAATCCAGAAACACCAAACGTAATAGTACAACACGAAGAGGGAACTTTTTAGTTCGATGTGAATACTTTTCAATTTTTAATTCTTATGGCGTTTTAGGTTTTCTGCTTCTAAAAACAAACACGCTTAGAACTCACCCATATTCATAGGTTTTTAACTTCCTGTTGAAACTTAAAGGCCTTCCACGCCACTCGTAGACTCGTCTGACTCTCAGCCTGGTGAAATACTTCATCCTGTGTCCTCGCAGTCGGCTGCACGAGCTCAACAAGACAAACAACAACCAGGACAACAGGAGGACTTGTTTTTGTCCGTGTGTCTGTTTTAATTCAAACCCCGCATTGGAAATGTCCACACAGTCGGTCTTCAGACAACTCACAGCACCACTCTGAGTTTTCCCGCGAAAATTGCGTAGTTTCCGTCTTCCTCTTCTTCTTCTGTTTAAAGAGCTACAAAGAAACGTTATCAGGACATGGTGCCCTCTGCGGTACAGGAGGGTATTACATCACGAGTTTATGTTCTGTAATGCTGCGAAAGAAGAGATATGTTAATTAATATATAATAAGTCCAGGTGGAAAGATAAAGTCATACATATACATATACATCTACAGAAATAGTCTCACATTGTTCCAATGCAATGTTTTGAATTATATATAGTTATGATAAGATAAGATATTCCTTTATCAGTCTCACAGTGGGAACATTGCAGGACCACAGCAGCGGGTGCACATTAGAGCAGTAGTAAAAGATAACAAATACAATGCATATACAATATTACAAATACAAAGGAATACAATATATATATATATACAACGTAGTGATTAAAGTATATTGTAAGCAGGTTAAAGTGTTCAATATAAAGTTTGAGTGTGTTTAACTGTTTTAGTGGTCTACTGCAGTTTGCTGTGCCTGACAGTTGTGGCAGAGACCTGCACGTTCTACTCATAAATATAGAAGTGTGTTCTGGCTTTGTATGGTCAAGCTCTTTTTCCTATTTAGTAAAAAATAAACAATAATTCGTATTCGTACATTTGTAACTGTGGTTTTATTTTACTTGTTTTTTAAATCTCCCTGCACATCCACTTGTATTGTTGTTGGTTCGGATCTAATAAACTCCGCTCATCATTCTTTACGCAGAACAACAGCGACACCTGCAGACAGAATGATGCTTTCATTCTGAAAAGAAAACACAGGAAGTTACAATTATACAGCTTCCGGTGGTGAATCCCAGGCGGTTGCCGTTGTGCTAGCATAGTAATTCATTGTTCATTCCGATGGCAAACAGAACCGTTAAAGATGCGAATAGCATCCACGGTACCAACCCGCAGTATCTGGTGGAGAAAATCATCCGGACTCGAATCTACGAGTCTAAATACTGGAAGGAGGAATGTTTCGGTCTCACGGGTGAGTCGCGTGTTAGCCAGCGAGCTAACGGCTAGTAACGTGACCGACGCTAACTCTTCCCTCATTCAAGCATATTTAAAATGTACAAAAAGTGTCGGGCATTTTCTCTTTGACGTTTACGGAACCGCATGTGTCACTTTAGTTTAGTTTAGAGCAGTGCGCACTCTATATCTGTTTACATATCTATACGGTGTGATCACGCTAAGCTAAGCTGGTTGATTCACGTCACTACAGCCCGAGGTGTAAACTCATGTAAGGTTAGTTATCTGTTTCTTTTGTCTGACCAATAGCTAAAAACATCGTAAGACATTCACTTTGCAACGTTGTGAGACCGATCAGGGCTGCTACTAATGCGTATTTCATTAACGATTAAGCTGTGATTATTTATCTAAAGCTGTAAGCAATGTGTCTGTGGTGTGTTTTACTTAAGTGAAATTGTCATATTGGCTTATCCTTAAAACACTTTTTGCGACATACAGTTGGGATTTATCGTTTGCTTTTGACCAGAGAATGATCACAACTTAAACACGTTGACAATCCACCCACATACTATTTTCTACTCTCTTCCTTGGAAGTGAAATATAATTGTAACACCATACAAATGCATATTTGAATACACAAAAGTGAGTCTACATCCAGTTTGTTTTGTGTCCCGTTGGTTTCGCGATGGCTGATGAACTGAGTGTGTGCATGTCGTGTGATTCACAGCTGAGCTGGTGGTGGACAAAGCCATGGAGCTGAAGTATGTCGGTGGAGTGTTTGGGGGAAACATAAAGCCCACTCCTTTCCTCTGCCTCACGCTGAAGATGCTGCAGATTCAACCGGAAAAAGACATCATTGTGGAGTTCATCAAAAATGAGGATTTCAAGTGAGTTTTTATCTATTTGGAGAATAAAGTTAACACTGGCTCTGTAGTCCCTTCACCCAAAAATTATGTTGGCACACGACTTGCTTTTCAGATGTAAAAAACAACCGGATTTATTCGTTAAAAATCAAAAATGGGGAAAGTAGAAAAATATGTACGACGAGCACAATTTCAGAATCACATTTTAAGAAAATAAGAAATTGTGGAAACTATAGAAGTCGGTCAGACAGCCATGGCTCCTCTACGGGGAAAAAAGTGAGGTTTTCCGTGTACAATATACAAACAGGATGTGTGAAGCATAAATGATATCTGCTTTGTTGATATTTTACAATCCTTCTGCTTCACTGTCTCTCCTAGATATGTTCGTTTACTTGGAGCGATGTACATGAGGTTAACTGGCACTGCAGTGGATTGCTACAAATACCTGGAGCCGCTGTACAACGATTACAGAAGAGTCAAGAGTCAGAACCGAAATGGAGGTAGAGTTTTTGATGAATCAACTCAAAGTCGGCACATTGTTTAATATGACACAATGCACAATGGAATCAGAACAGTAGTTCCCTGAGCCGGCTGGTTGTCTATTTTCAAGCCAAGAAGTACACTGGAGATCTTTTAAAGAAATATTCTTTTGGAAATTTATTCATATATATTTTATTAGATGTGTTACGCCTAGCTTTACATAGATAGTGGAAGCGGGAGGAAAACTAATAGCCTTCCTCCATGACAGGAGGAAATGTCCACCTATCACCAGCGAACAGTTCTCAGATTTACATTGTTTATTTGCTCATACATATCGAGAAAGGAACGAGAGTCGTGCATCCTGTCACCGACTCTACCATAAGTATAACGTTGAGTTTGAATTCTGGATATTAAGATGAGATAAGCCCTAACTGATCCACCTTAATTATATGGTGCATTTATATTGTGGGTATTCCGTTATTTTTCTGATAAATAGGTTGTATTGTGAGACGGCCTGCAGACTCTCATTCAAATTTTACACAAGCTACCAAACAAACGCCAAACCAATTTCCCACCCGACTTTTGTATTAAAACCCTTGAATGGCCCCCACAACTGAAAAGTTGGCTAAAGATTTAATTACGCTTGTAACATTTTCTCTAGTACAGTGAGCGCTTTCGTTCTTTTGCTTTACTAATTAAACTCTAGTTCGTGTTTATATGATGAGACTGAACCCAGATTATGTTGTGAATTTTTGATCATATATATTTATTTTGGTTTCAGAGTTTGAGCTGATGCACGTGGACGAGTTCATTGACAACCTTCTTCATGAAGAGAGGATGTGTGACATCATTCTGCCTCGACTTCAGGTACGATTACGCCTCGTCTTTTCACACACGCGACTCGATTCAAGTGCCCACACAACTGATGTGTGTGTGTCTTACAGAAAAGACACGTCCTCGAGGAGGCTGAGATGTTAGAGCCACGTATTAGCGCTCTGGAGGAAGATCTGGATGAGATGGAGAGCAGTGAAGAAGAAGATGAGGAAGAAGATAAGTAATAAACCTTGCAGAACGCCATGTGAAAACTGGTTTCCCGTGAAGGAAAAAATATACTATTCAAATTAGTTTTTGTTCCAGTTTCATTTTTTTCTTCCTAAAATTTTTTAAAACGGTCTTTTTTTTTTTAAAACCCAAATCAAAAATTGGGCGTCTTTTTATTAAAAATATTCCTCTTGGGAAAAAGAGTTTTTTGGTTTGGAAAATAATTTGTTTTTGTTAAAATTTCCATTAACTAAATTTTTTTTTTTTCCCCCTCACCAGGAGTTAAAAAGAGTCAAAAGAAGGGTAAGGAGGAAAGCAGGTCTCCCCCCCTCCCTTTTTAAAGACCTCGTTTCCAACCCGGGGGTTTGTTGTTTTATTTTTTTCCAAAAAAAAGTAAATTTTTTAATTTGTTTGTTGGACCACTAAACCTTCTTTTGGTTTTTTTCTTCCAAAGCCCTAAAAGGGCGGGTAGGGTTTTGTTTTGCCGTTTAATCACCCCATTCCCACCTTTTATTATTTTGTGGTTCCGCCCGGAGAGACGCCCCCAGAAGGGACCCCTTTACCGACCTTTTTGGGACGCCAATTTAAAATTTTCCCCAGGAAAAGGAAAGGGAGCCAAATTGGGCCCTGAAATGAAAAAAAAACCCTTTTAAAAATTTTTTTGGTTTTTGGAAGGGGTTAAATTTTTAGAGGAGGATTTGGCCTTTTTTCCCGATTAAATCAGGGATTTTTTTAATAAAAATAAAAAAATTTTTTTAACCCCTTTTAAAAAGTTTTTAAAAAAGCCCATCAAATTTTGGGGTACTTTTAAAAGGGGTTCTTTAGGTTTTTTATTTCCCAAATAATTGACAAATGTCTTCATTTTAAGCAATTTTAAACCAACTTTTGACCCAAACAATTTTTTAAAAGTTTTTTCCCCCTCGAAATGCACCCAAATAAAAGGCCCAAAACCAAAACAGCTTTTTCCCAATTGGTTGGGGGAATTTAAAGGCCCAACCCAAAATTTGGTTTTTTGGGTGGGGTAAAAATTGTTTTTTTAATTATTTTTTACTGGTTTTTAAGAGTAAAAAAGAGGGGGAAACCCCAATAAAAATAAAAAATACATTGGGTTCCCCAAAAGTTTTAAGGGGGCCAAAACCCCCAAAATTATTTCAAAAATTTTTTTTTTTTTTAGTTTTTTAATTTTTTGGAAATGGTTTTTTAAATGATCCGTAGAAAGTTTCTTTTTTAAATTTGATTTTTAAACATTAATATATTTTTTTTCATTTTTTTAACCTTTTTAAACAAACCAACGCACGAATTCCCCCCGGGGGAAAAGGGGTTTTTGTTTTAAACAAAAGTCTTTTTTATGAACAGCCTTAAAACCTGGACACCCAATGGAAAAATTTCCCTCTTTTAAATTTGGTTTGTTCCCTGTTCTTTTGGTTTACCTCAAACTAACGGGTTTTTTTTTTTTTTAAACCCCAACAGGGTCTTTTTAAAAAATAGGTTTTTTTAAGAGTGTAATTTTTGTTTAAATTTCCATTCCCCTTTTTGTTTTTTCAAAAAATTGGAAAAGAAAAAAAACCATAAATTTTCTTTTTTTAAATTTGCCCAAAAAAAACCCAACTTGAAGAAATTTTTTTTAAATTTTATTTCAATTTTACAATAAAACAGTTTGGCCCATCCCTTTTAAAATTTCCAAACCCTCAGGTTTAAATTTTGGTTTACCTTTCAATCAAATTGACCTTTATAAAAAATTTTTTTCCACCCCAAAGAGATTTTAAAAGGGACGGGGTTAGAATTTTAAATCTTTTTAAATTTAAAACTTTTCTGTAGAAGGAAACCAACCATAACAGGAAATAAAAACCCTTGTTTAAATTATTTTTTTTTTGGGAAAATTTAATATTTTTTTAGAAAATTTTTTTAAAAATTTTTAATGCCCTTTTTTTTTTAAGTAAAAAACCTGCCATTTTAAAAGGTTTTTTAAAAACTTAATAAATTTTTTAAAAGGTTTTTAAAATTTTTTTTTGAAACCTTTTTTGTTTTCCCAAATAGGATTAGTTTTGAAAAAACACATTTTGAAAGGTTTTAGAAACCCTTTTTTTAATTTTCCCGCTTTTTTTTGACCCCAAAATTAAAGGTTTTCGAAACCAAAAAGGGATTTCAAAAATTTGGGTTATTTAAAAAGGAACACGGGTTGGAACTTTTGTTCAAATTTTAAATATTTTTTTTTATTGGTTGGTAAAAAGTGTTTTTTGGGGTTCCAAACCTTTTTGCGGGTCCAAAAACTTCTGGTCCGCACCTGCCAAAATTTGATTTGGGTTTTTTAATTTTTTTTTAAAATTTGGTGGGTTTGGGAAATCCCTCCCGGGAATTTGTGCCCGTTTCTTCTTTTTTGTGTACAACTAAAAATATTTCCATTTAACAATTTTAAACATTTTCAAAGCCCAATTGGGGTGGAGTTGGGGAGTTTGAACAAGGTCATAATAAAAACGATTTCCGGGAAACCCTTTTTCCGCTTTTGGGCCATTTCCGGTGCCTGAGGGTTTCCAAAATTTTTAGGGGCCAAAAAAACCTCTTACCCTTTCGTCTTTCCTTTCTTTTCCATTGCCCGGTAGCAACAGGGGGAAAAAGAATTTCTTGGATCCGCCCCTTGGGGACTTTATTTTAAAGTTTTGGTGGGCCGGAAAACCCGTTGCTCTTTTAAAACACTCACTCCCTAAACTTTTAACGGTGAAAAAATTCCCCCAATTTTTTTTCCGGCGAAATTTAGGGTCTTGGAAGAAATTAAAGCTCTTTTGTAAACTTCATCGGGGGGCCAAAAAAAGGTTTCCAAAAAACCTAGGTCTTCTTTTGGAAGCCGTTTTAATTTTGATGGGTTTTTTAATAAGGGGTTTTTCATGGCCTTTTTCCCTTGCCGGGTCCCCCATTGGGGTAAAACCAACCAATTTTTTTTTTTTAAATTTTTTCCGGGACCTTTTGTTTCCCAATCGGGCAAAAAGGCCCTTTTGCGGGTTTTAAGAAATTTCTTTTTTTTACCCATTGGTTTCCGTTTTTTTAAACCCCTCCAGGTTTGATGTGCCCAAGGGGCTTGTTTCCCTCCCCTTCCAGGGTCCCCCAGGTTGGGTCTTTGGACGTTTAAAATTTTCTTTGGTTGGGGTTTTCCTTTCCGGGTAAGGGGCCGGGCAGGGCCCCCAGTTTTTGCCATTATTTGTTTTTAAATTTTGAAGGAACAATAAAGAAAAGAAAAATAAAATCCTCATAGGTTCTTTAAAATATGCTTTTTTTGGTGTATTTTTAAAAAAAAATTTTGTTCTTTCCATTTTGGGAAGGGAAGAAGATATAAATGGATTGGGACCCTTTCCCCAGGAAATTAATAAATAAAACTTTTAGTTTTAAAAAAAATTAATTTTTCATCCCTTGGACCTGTAGGGGTTTTAAAATTTTCCCCAAATAAACCAGTTTCCCCTTTTTTTAAAGGTTCCCAAGGAAAAAGGGAAAGGAAGGGATTGGGGGATTAAAATGTAGGGGGCCCCCTTTGTTTGGCAAAGGAAATAAAAAGGGAGTAACGGGAAAATTTGGTGAAAAAGGTTTAAGAATTTGGAATCCGGTTTTGGAAAAAAGGGGTAGGAAAAAAGGTTTTGAAAAAAACCGTTGAAAAAAGGTGAGGGGATTTTTAAATTCCCCTTTGAAAGGTAGGTGTTTTCCCCCGGGTTTCCCAGGGGGTGGGAAAAAAAAGGGGGGTTCCCGGGGAAAAACCAAGTTTTGGTTTTAAGGGGGAAGGGGAAGGGGAAAGGGAAAGGGGGGGTGGACCCCCAGGGGCCCTAAATAAGGGGAAGGTTGAATTTTGGGGAAAAAAACTTTTCCTTTTTTCCCCAAAATTTAACCGGGTTGTGGGTTGAAACAAAAAAACCGGGTTGGTTAATTTTGGGAAAAAATACATTATTTTCCATATTTTTTTATTAAACCTATGGAAAACTTTTACAAAATACTGGTTAATTAAATTTTGGTTTATTTTAAAAAAATTTTTGGGAAGGAAGAAAAAAAATTTTAAGGACTTGAACCCAAAAATTTAAATAATAATCTTTGTTTTTAAAAGGAAAATAAGGGTAATCCCCCGTTTTTTTTAAAGGACAAATAAACATTTCTAATCTAAAGGTTGAAAGGAAAAAGGAATAAAAGGTTTTGGGGGGTTTTTGGGAAAAATTTGGGGCCCGGAAAAACGGAAAAAAAAGGGAAAGGGAACCGAAAAAGGGAAGGTGGGAAAGAAGTTAAAAATTTTGGAATAAACTTTGGAAAAAAAGAGAAGAAAAAAAAGGGCTAAAAGGCCGAAATAAAAAAGGATTTTTTAAATCCATTGGAAAGGGGGAAAATGGGGTGGGGAGGTGGGCAAAAAAAAGGGCAGAAGGAAAAAACCAAAAATCCCAAAAGGGGTTTAAAGGGAAAAGGGTTGGGGCCCCCAAGGGGGCCGTGATGGAAAAAAATTTTTTGGAAAATAAAATCTTTCACCCCCTTCCCCTTATACAGAATGTGGTTGTTTTTTAAAAAAACCCTTAAAGGAATTTTTGGAAAAAACCCCAATTTTTTTTGCTCTGGGAACTTTTTCTGTTTGGACGGGGGAACATAAAGGGAAAATTAAAAAAAAAGAAACATAAACTCCCCCCACCCCAGGTGTTTGCCCCCAAAATTTTTGAAGGACTTTGGGTTTTCCCCCCGGGGCCAAAAAGGGACCCGGGGGTGTTTCTCTGGAAAATTTGCCCAAATAAAGGGGGCTATCCCCATTTTTTGGTTTTTCCTCCCTCCCCTTCCCTACTCGGTAAGTAGAAAGAGGGAATGTGTTTAGGAAAGGTTTTTTTTTTCCCCCCAACCCCCCCCTTTTAAAAGGGCAAAAAAATGGGGTTCTTTCTTTTTTTTTCGCCCTTCCCTCTTTGTTTTTGCGAAATTTTTCAAAAAAAATTTAAAATCCCATAGGCCCTTTTTGGGTTTGGCACCCCCCCACCTTTTGCCAAAAGTTTTTCCTTTTGTTTGTTAAAAACCCTTCCCCTTTGGGAAATAAACCTGTTTTCGATTTAAATTTAAAACCCCAGCCTTGAAAAGGTGTTTCCCAACTGGTATTCCCTTTATCGGCTTTCTGCCCCTGTCCCCCCGGGTTTAAAAATGATGAATGTGTACAGGTTTTTTTAAAAATTTCAAAACAACAGGGGGGTTTTTCTTTTAAAGGGGCTAACAAATAAAAAATTTTAATTTTTGTTTTTTTGGGTTTTCGAAAAAAAAACGTTGAAAAAATTTAATCAAATTTAAATTTGGTAATTTAACCAGTTTTTTAAAATAAGATTAAATAAATCACTGTAATTTAAAATCTGCACCTTCCCCCTTTTGAACGATCGGGTGTGGGAAAAACTTTTCCCAAATTTTTTTCCCCAGTTTTGAAAAACCCCTTCAGCCACATCCAAGGAAAAAACCCCAAACCCCCTCCGGTTTTAAATATTGGGAAGCCCTTCCCCAAGGGGTTCCCCCCAAAGGTGCAATCAAAAACCCCATAAAAAGAAAATAATTCCACCTTTTTAAAACTTTAAAAATTGCCCCTTTTGGTCCAAAAGCCAAAAGGGGCCGGAAAAACAAGACCAAAGGGAAAAAACCCATTTTTCTTTTTTAATAAATTTGCAAAAATGTCAACATTTCTGTTTTTTTCTGTTAAGATGGGGTGCTGAGTGTACATTAATAAGAAATATAATTAACTTTTTTGATTTTAGCAAATGGCTGCAATGAAACAAAGTGAAACATGTGTGTATATATATATATATATACATAATTTATTATGAATACAAAACATCAATAAAATTAAAATGTTTTAGTCACTGTAGACACTCCAAGAGATACTTGCCAAAGATTTCAGTTATAATAATTATGTGGTTGCACCAGCTGCCATTTTTTAGCATGTGAAGTAAAAAGAGACTGTTCAAAATAGATTCAACCACTTTACATAAGTTATTTAACTAATGAGACTTGTTCCACACAAATAAATGTGCATTACATCAAATGTTGTACGTTTAAAAAAAAAATCTTTTAGAAGCCTTTTTTGTCACTGACCCAAATATTAACTTAGCGTGCATCATTTTAAAGACACTTATTAAGTTGTGAACACAGTGTTGATATGAACAGCGCTTACCTGGACACATGCATTGTGCCGCTCTTTGGCCACTTTCCGGTGTTCCCTGTACTGTTTGGTTTCCACCTCACACTGACGGGGTTCTGTTTAATTAAACCTAACATGATCTTTGGCAGTAGCTTTCAAGAGCTGTAGTCTGATTAAATCCATTCGCGCCCTGTACTGCAACATTGTGTAGAATACATGAATTTCTTGTGTAGTAACCAGCAAAAAAACACACGACTTGAAGATTTCCTTGTGTACACATAATATATTTAATAGTATTGGTAGGCAATTGTGTACAACTGAGACACAGCTTGACATACTTTTAATCCATACACTCATCTGGCTCTAATATTCAGTTTACAGCGTGCATCAAATTGACTAATTATACTAAAATATTTTACATACAGCAAAGCAGATTTCATGTACTGTAGAATTATAAATGCTCTTATGTGACATTCAGTGCTAGGAGAGGAAACAACACATAACAGGAATATAACAAACACGACATATGATCAATATCTATTGCAATAAACCAAGTAATATATAATTATGATAATGACTTTAAACATGGCACAGTGGATGTTATTTAAAAGACCCGTGGTATATTGAATGATCAGCCTGTGATACAAATAACAAGTTTTTTTAATATAGTTTTTTAAAGCCTTTTTTCCCCATTAAGTAAAAACCTGTAAAAACACCTGCCACTAAAGGATACAACTAATCCATTTATAAGTATTTTCTGATTTTTCTTTCGCTGTACCTTTTGTTTCTAGAACTAGGATCAGTGTTGTAAAAAACAAACACTATGGCTCTTGCAGGTTTTCCAGAAACTCCTCTATTTCTTTACCCATTCGGTTCCGGTTTTTATTTTTTATCTTCTCCAGAAGATTGATGCTGTTCTCACGATAGAAGGATTGTTCCGGTATCTCTGCCGCCTTCATGTGGTACTGTACTGACTGGTCGTAATCATTTCGATTGAAGTATAAATATTTTGCGTAGTGGTTGTAGAGGATCTGTTTCTCTGCCGGTTCCAGATCCATTTTTAGCAGGTCCTGGTACATCTGGTCAGCTTTATCCATGCCATTATTTGACTTTGCGTGTATATTTGCAAGGTCTATTTTCTTCACAAGTGAAGAATCAGGGTAGAGAGAAATCACCTCCTCATGGAGACTGACTGCTCTGTCTATCATGCTTTGCTTTGTGTGACTGTCCCTGAAAAAAACGATCTTCCATTTCAGACAGAGTGCAGCACATCTCTTCAGATAGCGCTCATCTGGATGGAGTTCCAGAGCCTCCTCTGCCAGAGCAATGGCCTCATCAATAGAAACGTAGTTACTGTAAACCCTTAGTATCTTTTTCATGCCATTGCAGCTGCTGATGAGATTTCTCAAAATCTTTACGGCCAACTCACGTGCTTCATCCTTTACGTCTTCTCCTTTCTTTCCACGTTGCTCAAGGTAGCAAGCAGCGAGGTAGAAGTTCTCTGGATCCTGTTCCTGGGCGACTCTCATTTTCTCCAAGATGTCAGCCTCCACCTTGTTGTACTTAAAGGCACTCGCTAACCATAAGACGTAACTGGTGTTCCACTCCACCATCTCCGGCTGCATCTTGGTGGCTCTCTGGAAGCAATCTGCCGCCAGCTCTCTGTCGTTGCTGAACTTCATCAGGGTCCAGGCTTTCTCAGCGTAGGTCTCTGCATGGAGCTCGTCCTGCGATGGTGATGGGTATTTCTTCATCAAGGCGTCTACCTTTGACAGGTAGGCCTCGCTCTCTGCCTGGTCTCCCAGGTGGTGGTGCAGCCAAGCCAGGTTCCCGTAGTTCACCACTAACCAGGGACCGTCATCTGCTTTCCTCATCTGGCGGAAGGCCTCTGCAGCCTTGTTGAAGAAACTCTGGGCGTCTTCGGTGGAGCCCAGCTGGTACTGAATGAACCCCTGCAGGTTGTAGATGTGACCCAGCCAGCTGTTTCCCTCCTCTGTGCCGATGTCCACCAGCATGTCGTTGATACGTAAAAGTTTGTTCTTGTTGGTCCCTATATTCCAGGTGAAGTGACACTGCAGGGCCTCCAGTTTTGCCACTAGTTGGTTTTTATTCTGAGAAGCACTGATGAAAAGACAACATAGTACAATACATCACTAGGTTCATATAATATGCTTGGTGGGGTGTGTATGTTTGGATAATCATTGTTCATTTCATGTTTAGGAAGGGAAGAAGATATAAATGGAGTAAGGAGCATTGAATGCCCAGGAAATAAATAATAAATAATAATCTGTTAGCTCCTTTGAAAGAAAATAATGTCACTGCAGGCACCGTGTATGGTTGTGTATGTGACAAATAAACAGTTTCTGATCTGAAAGGTTGCAAGGAAAAAAGGAAGTAAGGAAGTATATGAGGGGATGAGAAATGTAGGAGGGCGCAGTGAATAGACAGGAAGGAAATAAGTAAGGAGTAACGAAAGAAGGAATGGATGAGGAAAGAAGTATAAGAATTTAGGAATAACACGGTAGAAAGAAAAAGTAGAAGAAAAAAAAAAGGCTGAAAGAAAACACAAAGATGAACAAAGTGATGACAAAATACATTAGTAAAGAAAGGTAGGATGCTGCTGGTGAGGCAGGTGTGGAGAAAAAAAGAAGGAGGGGTTCAGAAGGAAGAAACACAAGATGGCTGAAAGAAGGAAGGAAGGAAGGAAGGAAGGATAGGAAAGGAAAGTGTGAGCCACAGAGGAGAACACGTGAGTAAGTGAGTAGGCTATGAATCTGGGAGAAAAAAAAACATTTTACATTTCTCCACCAGAATTATATTCTTGGAAGAGTGGGATAAAACTTACAGCTGATCAGTAATAATTGTTAGGTTAAATACATTATTTTAAAAATATTTTGTATAATCTCTGTGGCACTGTTACAAAAGATCTCAAAATTACAAGATCTGGATTTCATATTTAAGAAAAAAGTTAAGAAGGAAGAAAGAAACATCAGACTGAACATCAGTGTTTCTGTAACACCCTGTTCTGTTTCTCCTGTGTTCCGTGTCTCCTATGTCTCCTCTGTGTCTTCTCTGTCTTAATTGTTTAATTTCCTGCACCTGCCCTCAGCCACTCTTGTCTCGTTACTGTCTGATGTCGTACACCTGTGTTTCCCCCCTATATATTGTGTCAGTCTTTCCCTTGTTTCCTGTCGGATTGTCGTCGATACTTCCGTGTCCTTTTCCCGTCGTCCTGTCCGTATTGCTGATTCTGCCTGTTTGACCCTGCCTGCCCTGAGCCTGGATTCTGCCTGCCCCTTTTTGAACCTTGTTGTTTTTTTGTAAACTGGTTTGCAAATTTGATATAAGAGATATAATGAACTTTTTCGATTTTAGCAAATGGCTGCAATTAAACAGAGTGAAAAATGTATATATGTATATATATAGACATATATATGTATATATACACTACCGTTCAAAAGTTTGGGGTCACTTAGAAATGTCTTTATTTTTCAAAGAAAAGCACTGTTTTTTCAATAAAGATAACATTAAATTAATCAAAAATACACACAATACATTGTTAATGTGGTAAATTAATATTCAAGGTGGAAGTGTCTGGTTTCTAATGAAATATCTCCAGAGGTGTATAGAGGCCCATTTACAGCAACTATCACTCCAGTGTTCTAATGGTACATTGTGTTTGCTAATCACCTTAGAAGACTAATGTCTGATTAGAAAACCCGTGCAATTATGCTAGCACAGCTGAAAACAGTTATGCTGGTGATATAAGCTGTACAACTGGCCTTCAGCCTTGAGCTTGAAGTTTGTAGAACAAAATGAATACTTCAAATATTAATCATTATTTCTAACCTTGTCAATGTCTTGACTATATTTTATATTCATTTGATAAATAAAAGTGTGATTTTTCATGGAAGACACGAAATTGTCTGGGTGACACCAAACTTTTGAACAGTGGTGTGTAGTGTATATGTAAAAATATATGTATATATATCTATATATATATCATTTATTATAAATACAAAACAGATCAATAAAATAAAAATGTTTTAGTCACTGGATACACTCCAAGAGATACTTGCCAAAGATTTCAGTTATAATAAATAGTAGGAATATATATATATATATATATATATAACGTGGATGTCGAGATTCCCATTTTAACTAAAAGTTCCCTAACGGCAGTCTGGGTAAATACATTTCTTGACAAAAATAAATCTGACAACAGATAATATATGAACAATGTGTTTAAAGTGTGCAGAGAGATAAAATACTTAACAGGAAGAAAACATGAATGCTTTTATTTCATAATATTTTCAACATGGTGCACACGAAGTGCTTGTGGTCAATATGAGTATTACAACAACAAACACAAAATGATCCTTTCCCCTGACACTCACACACACACACACACGTTTAGGTAGTCTCATCTTTTTAGGGGTCTGCGATGTGTGTACAGTTCACTCTCTGGGTGTGTTTCCGTCTACCGGTTTGGATTTTCAATTTGCACATTAAAAAAAATCTCATATGACTGGCGTCATTTTTGCTTAAGAGTGCTGCATGAATGGGTTTTCAAACAGGTTAGAGGTATGTTTATATATTTAGAGCTATGTGTGTTATAACAACCAGTCAGTCAGAGCTGTTTGTGTTATAACAACCAACGTGTTAGTCATTTACAAGAATAAACAAATGACTCTAAATGAAATGTGGGGCAAGTTATGTTCAAATAATAAACTGTAAAATAACATTTATTTCACTTGGACCATTTATACAAATTAAAAAATCAATTACGGATGGTTTCCTTTAATTTGTCGATAACATCCCTGTGATGTAAAGCTGTTTCCCTCGTCCCTGAACCTGGGGCAGTGCCTGGTGGCGGTCCACTGGTCCACACAGACCCGGCACCCAATGAGGCTGCGGCAACATTGTGCCGCCGCTGGTCATGACATCTGCAAGATGAAGTGTGTGTGTGTGTGTGTGTGTGTGTGATGCGTGTGCTTTAAAATAGACAATTATCTGCTACTTCATTGAGCTGGCAAAGTTAAAAATATGGTGAATTGAATAAATTATTGTCACTCAAATTCTAACAATATCATTATATGTGATGTATATCATAGTATATTATTTCGTTTGTAATGTATAGAACAAACACATTGGTTTACTGATTGAATGCATTATGGTACTCAGACCTTATGTTATTTACGTTAGTGGTTTTACTCGAGTAGCTGTCAACACAGCTGGTGGAAACCAACCGGTGGTGGGACAACCTGCAGGTTGGAGGGTCTGAACAGCGCACCGGTCACCGGTGCTGTGTCCGGCGCAGCTCGTGCACGCCAGCCAAAAACAAGTGTGTGTTAAGTCTGCTGATGGGTCGGTCAAGGTGACTGGAGGAAATAACACAGTCAGAGTTGGCGCCAGTCTTCCTCTTGGTGTTTTCTTGATAACTCGCCAGGTACCTGGTGAGTCACTCACTGGCAAAATAAAGAAAGTCATCACAAGAATGTGGCTAGCTGCTGGAATAGAACGTGTACCTTTAAAGACCCAGCCATGGGAAACACCCAGAAGGAAAAGGATAGACTCTTATAATGTGGATTGTTGACATGTGGGAATACAAGTATATTGTGTGGCTAATACATATAACATATTAATGTCAACTATTTCGAGGCACCTGAACAGCCCATGTATCATCACATGCTGTCTATACACAAATTATAACGTTGGCCTTTACTGTTCATCCTGAGGAAATACCACAAGCAATAAAGTATGAAAGTGTTTCTTTTTCTTTTTTTGCATCACATTTGTATTTCACAAACAGAGGCTCAATCGGTCCACCCCAGACTGAAATACGTAAGCAAATATTAAATGATATATTTTGTTTGACATTCATGATCCGCAGAGGATTATCCTTTACGGATCTGACTTTTCCTTCTGATGCCAACAGCAGGTCAAGTTGTTCACATATCCTGTAAATGTACTGTTTGTTATTGTTTTATGTTTGTTATGGTCTGTCAAGGGACCAGTATATGCAAATGATGTGCAGCTAATCTGGTACAGTGCATCAAATGGTGACATTTATGTTTGAACTCATGGTCCCTTTTAAATAATAAGATAATAATATATAATATAATTAGCATCATGTTTGGCTTTACAGCGCATACAGCTGCACTGAATAGCAACAGATCACTGAGAAATAATATACTGATAATATTAATAAGAATAATGATAATGATAATAATAATAATAACTCTCGTATGAATCAAATCTATATTAGAAAAATATGGGGGAAATAATTAATATCTCTCTCTGTATTGCTCAATACTTGCATGCGCACGCAAGGCACGCACGTGCACTAACGTCAATGCCATGGAAACGGACCGAGGCTATAAAAGGCGCGGACGTTCTGATTCTTCCCTTTGCACTTTGGACTTTGACATGAGCTGAACCCCCCCGTGGACTCTCCTGTGAACCCAAACCTGTGAAGGATACTGAGACTTTTGCACTTCTTGAGACTTTTTGCTGGATACAAAACTTGTTGGCGAACCGAGCGACGAGATCCGGACAACGAGAGACCCTGAGACCCTGAAAGAGGCCCTCCGACGACCGAGAACCGAGGACGAGCCCCTGCTGAACGGACTGGGCTTTGATTTGGACTATAACTGTGACGGTAAGACCCATTTTACATTTAATTCAGCATTTATATTATTAATGTGTCCCCTTAAATCCATAAAAGTGTTCTTAGTTTAGAAATCAGTGAGTTTTTGGTTTAAAATGTTGTCTGGCAATGAGGGGGAAACGATGTTTTGTGAAAAGTGACCCTCACTCGATCATTCTTCTTGTAAAAATATTTGAGTTGCAGACTGTCTTGGTACTGAAAATTGCTGAGTGTGTGCGTGATTAGTGAAGGGCATGAAACCCCTATGATTTTGGATTTAAGGCATCAAAACGTTGTTGCGTTTAAACTTGGAAATTACAGAAAAAGATGGCGCCTCGAACGTTTTTATAGAATTTTCAAGTAAAATTTACAAAGTGCATTTATTTTGTTCGATGTGAGCGCTGGGGCCTCCGCGGTCACGTGACCTGCATGCATGACCCTGAGTTGCTCTGTTGTTGCCCGTTGAAACGGGACTTACTGGACACACATCTGCCCTTTACTTTCGCTATTAAAGTGATTTATTTGACATTTAACATTGAAATGCACTGGGCTCGTTGTTGCGTGCTTTGCTGGAGGACAAGAGAGCGATCTGTTAAGTAGCGTTAACTGATGGGAGCGCAGAAGCGCGCGCTGCCTCCAGCATCCTCCACGCAGCCCTGAGGTGCACCTCGTGAACGGGAGAACAATGAGTTATAAACCAAAGAGGTTACTGTGTCGCGCCATGTCTCACTATGCGTCATGGCGATGGTTTAATGTATATTAAATACGCTCACGCATTGATTCATCTTTTTATTCACCGGCGTCCTGAATAAATGTCTTTGCCGGAAGCTCAACTGTCGCTGAATTCACCACCAAAAGCTGTGAAAGGCCCCCAAACTTTATGAATGAATAATTATTAAATTAACTAATTTATTATGAATCCCACTTTGTTGTTTGGGGCATATGCAAATGCTGCTGACATTATCAATAACGATAATTATTATGATTATTATGATTTCCATTTGAATAAATCTTTATTATATAGTCAACATGTCCATCTTTGTGAAACATATTTTTTTTATATTTACAAAATGCATTAAAGTTTAACATGAAGTGTCACATGGAAGCAGCATTACCTGATTCTGATTCCCTCATCTGTTTAAAGAGAGCAGGACTATGTTGGATGTAACTGATTAAATGTATAAAGGCTCTTATGCACTCTTAAGCACTCTTATGTGGTCTCTCGTTGTTAGGATACGCTGTTTTTTTCTTCTTTCTATTATTTTAATAATAATATATTATTGCTAAATGTAATACAGAAATATGTATTTCCTGTTCTGAGAAATCCTGACGGTTTTGAACCTTTCCCTCTTAGCTGCTCTGAACGATATGCTGCCTGCGCTGGACTTCATCCGGATCGCCTCAGACAGCGAAGGTAATCGAGGTGAGGCTGTTGTGCATTTGTGGTCAGGCCATGCCTGAGGTGGTTGGTTGGGTCATGTGGTTGGGGTCGCGGTTGGTGGGGTCCCAGGTCCCATTTGATGACGACGAGGGAGAGGAGGCCATCTCGGGACAGCGAGGGGCGACTCGCTACGGCTCCATGTCCTAGGACGGAGGAAGAAGATGACCAGCCCTTCCTTCCTCCCATCCCCTTCCTTGGTGCGCCGCCCCCCTTCTTCCACCGGCCAGAAGAGGACGAAGAGGACGAAGAGGACTCCGCCCCCTCCACCTCCGGCCTCGGCTCCTCTGTGAAGAGGACCAGGGAAGAGGACGGCGCTGGACCCTCCACCAAGAGGACCAGGGAAGAGGACTTCGGGGACTGTGCTCCCTTCCGAAGATACTGGCGGACGGATGAGGACAGCGACGAGGATTGAGGCCGACCACTTGCTCGCTGCAGGATCTGAAACCTTCATGTCTGGCAGGACTGATGAAGCCCCAGACAGCCTTCCCTCGCGTCTGGCGGGGTTGGGAATAGGTTTCATCCTGCAGCACAGGTTTTTTTGATGCGGTCAATCCTGAAGAAGCTCCGTCCCGTTGTGCACTTTGAGTCCCATGGTCAGGAGGACCAGTGCCGTCATTCTGCCTTTTTATAACAGCAGCTCACTTGATGACATCATCACATCAGCTGTTCTTGCTCTTGAGTTTACTCGGGCTCTTCCCTGTGAAGCATGTTTACCATCACGCCACCAAATCGTCAGCACAATTTTAAGAGGCAGGTCTGGGATATTTGTCTCCAAGTATGACAAGTCATTTGGATGCATCACTGTTAAAAGTGGGCGGAGTCACATCCGAGCTCAGATGTGACTCCTCCCACTGCTTTTTTGGAACTTCAGGGTGGAACAACTTGCAGACTTAAGATGTTTCACAAGTTCAGGCGAGTAGCATTTTGAGATGAGGACCACGATCTCGCCCTCCACTTCAGGCCTCGGATCCTCCTGAAACAGAACACACTGCAGTGGGGCCGAGGACAGCGGATTGAGACCCTCAGCCTGTTCGCTGCAGGATTTTAAACCTTTATGTCTGGCGGGACTGACAAAGCATGAACAGCCTTCCTCGCGATGTGGCGGGGTTGCGAATAGGTTTCATCCTGTAGCTGAGGTTTTGGTGCGGATCGTCCTGGAAGCTCATTTCCCAGATGTGCTTTGAGTCCCAGGAACGGGAGGATGCAGTATGCAGTCATCCTGCAATTAGACCAGCAGCTCACCCTGGCGAGCATCATCACCTCAGATCCATTTGTATGGAAGCTTAATCTTGACAACCCGACCAGATGTGATTTTGACAACTCACATCTCACCTCAGAAAATACAATTTCAAAGTTTACATTTCAGTTGTGTATTGTCTCCTCCGCCATTGTTCCTGATGCTGGTGGAAATGCATTCTGCATTCAGTGAAGTGAAAAGTCCCATCAAGACATCTGGACCGTGGTTGGCTATATGGGGACTTTAGAATTGGAAAGACTTGACAGACCTATGATGTTTCACAAGGACAGACGAGAACACATTTTGAGAAACGACCACCATCTCCACCCTCCACTTCAGGCCTCGGATCCTCCACCAAGAGGACCAGATAAGAGACTAAGAGTCTCCACCCTCCAAGTCAGGCCTCAGCTTCTCCAAGAAGAGGAGGGAAGAGGTTTCTCAATACCATGCACACCAAGTTTGTATTTGTGTACTTTGGACTCCTTTGGAGTCCAGACTCCCAGGGACGGGATTCATTCTGCAATCAGAACAGCACCTCACTTGGTGACATCGTCACCTCAGCAGTTCTTGCGAATGAGTTTACTCCGGATCTTCATTCTGAAAACATTTTACCATCAAACCACCAAATCGGCGGAACACTATTTTTCTTTGCGAGGAGGCAATCTTGATGAACCGACACAGATTTGATACCTAAAAAACTGTCGCCTAAAATAATCAGTGGCCTAAGTATGGAAATGTTCAGCTTTCAGACTGTGGTAGCGTCGCCTGGACTCTACGCAGCTCTGCAGCTCCTTCAGCCACCGGCTGATTCCTCCCGTGTCTGAGGAGGAACCACAAGTCTTCTCCTGCTGCTGTAACATCCCAGGCTGCACAACACTGCAGCAGATCCTGGAGGTCCTTCATAAACCCAGCACTTTACTCTGTTTCCCCCCTGTATATTTAGTATTAGTATTTAGTTTTTAGTTTTTAGTTTTTAGTATTTAGTTTTTAGTATTTCGTATTTAGTTTTTAGTATTTAGTTTTTAGTATTTAGTTTTGTGTTTTATATTTAATTTCTATTAATGCTCTGATGTGCACCGCTGCTGTGATTCTTGAAATTTCCCCACTGTGGGACGAATAAAGGTTTATCACATCATATCATATCATAATCTTGATGAACCGACCACAGATTTGAGGGGGGTGCTGCGAGATTATGAGGTGCCGGGCTGTCGGGTCTCTGTACGACTGTTTGTATTCTCTGCAATAAATCCAATTTGTTCCCTGTGTTCATTTGACTCTCTGGTTGTTTCTTAGGAGTTAGTGAGGTGGCTGAACCCGACCACGACAGATGTGTTGTAAAAACTACTAACGTGAAGAAAGTCTCCAAGTCTCTTTTACTCAGGTTTCGATGGCGTGTACAGAAGCAGCATCAGGATGGAGGACCAGGACCAGACGAAGGATGGAGGACCACAGGACCAGGCGAAGGATGGAGGGACCACAGGACCAGAGAGAAGGATGGAGGACCACAGGACCTGATGGACAGCGGCGGTGATCTTTCTTTCAAGCTGAGGTTGATGTCCACCGACCCCTGAACCTCTCAGCACCCAAATTAGAGACCCAGGAGGTCCTCCCAGCCCCTCCACCCGACACCACCCGCCCCAGCGAGAGGGCGAGGAGGGTCCCCTCCCCACCAGCACAAGGGCGTGGTTATTCAAACCAGCTTCTTTATATTCTTTATTATATCATATTTGTCACTTTTTTGTTTTTCCTGTCTCTCTCTCTCTTGTTCACGTGTGAGGTCATGGTGACTTCCAGCACCTGGCCTCATCTCCACACCTGCACGTCTCCTTTGGTCTTCACTCAAGTCATCAACTCCTTCTGCTGAAACCGGCTTCCCTCACCAGCTGCCAGATGACTTGCCGTTTCAGTGGTCCCTTAAATCTCAGCCTCTCTGGCGTTGAGAGCTGCAGCTCACCCCCCCCCCCTCACCACCACCCCCCCCCTCACCGCCCCCTCACCACCCCCCACCACCCCTCACCGTTCTGTCTGCATTCCCCTCCTGTCGTACCATCTAATAAACTCTTTACCTTCACCCAACCTTGTTGTCTCCCTGGGTGTCTGTGTTTGGGTCCTGACAAACAGACCCTCTGATAGTCAAAGCAGTATTTTTATATTATATTTTGTTGAACACACATAATACACATTTTATTAAAATAGTAACATTTGTGCAACTTGGAACTGATTTAGTGCTGTAATAAAACCTTATAGTTTAAATACAAAACAGTATTCTGCACACGAAAAATAAGAAATAAATGAATCAGAAAAGTTCTGCTAAAATGCCAATATACAGTACATGTATTCACAGTATATCAATATATACAAACAACTTGTACCAGTTGTGTGTCTTAAAAAATGAAATTACAACATTTTAAATGAATGTCTCATAATAACTTTGCCTCCTGCTCCTCAAACTAATTTCTGAGGTTCTTGAATGAATTCAAAATAATGCCTGAATAAATTAATGTAGACCTTATATATGGTAGCCAAGTAGGTATATATTTATTTTCAAAGCAATTTAGAATATTTAGGTAATAGGTTCAGGTTTAATGGAGCCTTGTTTTTTATTCCATCACATCCTTTACAATCCAAAGGGCTGGCGTGATGAGGGTCAGATTCCCAAAACGTGTTTCAGTTGCATTGCTAATGCATGGTAGCCTAATTAACACGTTTCCTGAATGCATCTCAAACTGATGCAGGTTTGCACTGTGTGTGGGTGGTTAGCCTGCTACTAGCTAGCTAACAACGACCCTCTGGGAGGTGAACAGACTTTGGATATCGCTTTTCTTTTTTCATGGCAGTTCTTTTCTTTTTTTTGTTGCTTGGAAGATAAACTTCGTCTCCCTCTATCGCTGGCTTTTATTTTGACATTCATCTCAAGCACTTCCGTTTTGTCGTTTTTGTAATCAGATGATTTCCATTCCTGGAAGTCCTTGAGAAAAATTCAATCCCAAAGGTTTTGGGAAGTCATGGAAAACTAGGAAATGTAGTTTTCACTCTTCTGCAAATTAATGCTTGAACATAGTTCGAACAGAGTTTGCAAATATATTGTGCACAATTACTTTTTCTAACAATTAAAATTAACAAAATATTGGAGGGGACAATTGTCTTTCATCTTTCTTTTCATGACCTTGACCTTGACCTTTGACCCGATTGAACCCAAAATCTAATCAAATGGTCCCCGGATAATAACCAATCATCCTACCAAAATTTCATGCGATTCGGTTTAAACCCATTATGCCCCAAGGAAAAATTTTAAAAAAATTGGCCGAAAAACATAACCCTTCTTTTTTAAAAGGTTAAAATTTTTTGAACCCCCAAAAATTTTTAAAAAGGTAAAAAAATCGTGATGGGAAATTGTTTTTCCCCGACTTTCTGAACGCGTTGTTTTTCGGGAAAACCCGCCCAAATTTTTCCCTCCCCACTTTTCCCGGGGGCCCCGGGGTAAACCAAAAATGCCCCCTCCCCCTTGGCCCGGCTGGACAAACAGGAGGTTTTCCCGGGGGTTTTTGAAACTTTCTTCCCAAACCTCTTGGGGGATTTAAAGTAATTTTTAATTTTTTTTGAAAAATTTCCAAATGCTTTTTGATTTCCCTTTTCTGCTGTATTCAAATTTCATGGTGGGACCAAAAAAGGTTTTTCCCTTTAAATAAAAATTATTCTTGGGTAAAAACCAACCACCGGATTTAAAAGGGCTTCTTAAAAAGGTTGGCCTGAAAAATTATCCCCTCCAAAAAATCGATTTTTAAGTTAGCCTTTTTCCCCCTGGTTTTTCTTGGTTGAACTTAAACAGGGGGATTTAAAAACAAAGGGAAAAAAAGTTTTACCGCCATTCCCCCCCACCAGGTTTCAGGACCCTCTCCCACAACCCGGTGGGAAACCCCGGCCAGGCCCCAACCCACAACTCTGGACCAACAAAGGAGGAGGAAAAGGACCAACCGGGAACAGGAAAAGGGCCCGGTTTGGACGGTTCCCAAACTTTTGCAAACATTGTGTACGAAAAAACTTGAATTAGAAAAATGGGAACAATAATTATATATAATTTAAAAATTTTTGGAAAGGGCCCCCAAACAAATTTATTTCCAAATTTTGCTTTTTATTTTTTTTTTAATTAATTAAACATTTTTTGTGAAACCCCCTGGATAAAACACCTTTTCCCCTTTTTTAAAAATTTTTACAAAAGCCAAAGCCTGTTCCGAACCTGGCCTCATTTAAAACCCGAAAAACCCCCATTTTAAAAATTTATCAACTCCTTCCCGTATGTTTAAAAAACTGAATATTAACCCAGTGGTCCAAAACCGTTTGGGGCCTTCCCCTGGGAGGGGTTGGGCCTCACCTTCCCCCCAACCATACCCCCTTTTTTTTTCCCCCGGGCCCGGGGTTTTTTGGGCTTCATGGGAAAGGGGTTTTGGGTTAAAAAATTTAAAACCTTAAAAAAAACCTTGTTTCCCTTTGGTTTGGGGACACACTGGGGTTTCAAAATTTATGACTTTTTTTAAAATTTAATTTTTTTAGGAAAAAAATAAGCCTTTTATTTATAATAATAATAAAAAAACCTTAAAAGGTTTTAAATTAACAAAAAAAATTTGACCCTGAAAAAAAGAAAAAAATGGGAAAAAAACAAAATTTCTGGGGAAAAGGGCCCCAAAACAGGGGAAGGATTTTGCATATCATTTTGAAAACAACTGATGGGAAAATGCCAAATTTGGTTTTTTTCCCAAAATTTAAACTGAAAAAAATTTTTAAAAAGGGTTGGGCTCATTAAAAATTTGCCCCCTTTATAAAGCTTTTAAAATTCAAAAAAACAAATTAAAAAAAACTGGGGGAAAAAATTAAAGGCCTTTTTTATAAAATAAAACAAGGAACTAAAATGAAAATTTTTTTAAAAAAAAGTTTTAAAAAAGCCTTTGGGGTTTTTGGGCTTTTATTAAAAAATTTTTTCTAATTTTTCCCCCTAAAAACCTTTTACCCTCCCCCAAAAATTTTTTTTTCCCGGAATTTTCCTTTTGTCTTCATTTAATGAAGGTTATTGGGAAAAAATTAAACCGCGCATGGGGTTTTTTGCAAAAAGGGGGGTTTTCCCAAAGTAAAAATTTTTAAAAAAATTTTCCAGGGCTTTGTTTTTTTTTTCCCGGTTTTTTCTTTGGGGTTGGGTTGAAGGGGTAAACCCCCCCTCACGCTCGTTGAAAGTGGTGAAACCTTTTGGGCCCCGTGGAACCTTTAAAAGAAAATAGTAAAAATTCCTTTAAAGGGGGCCTTTTTGGAGGGAAAATTTTCTTTTTTTTTTTGGGTGGGGCTTTTTCCAAAACCAAACAGGTGCAGGTTTTTTGCACCCCCCTTATTTTCCCCCAAACCCCCCCCACAGGTTGGGGCTGGAGGGCCCTTTTCTTTCATTTTCCCCCCAGTTCTTTTTTTGGCCAGAGGGGGTTTTAAAAAGGCCAAAAATTTTCCTTTGGAAATCCCGGGTTGTTTTGGGCTCAAATAGGAAGTCCCCTTTTTTCCCCTTTTCCCAAATTTTTTTTAATGGAGAGAAAGCAGAACCCTTTTTCCGGTCCCCAAACCCCCGGTTTTGGCCCCCATAATTTACCCAAAAAAATGTTTTCCCCAGAAAACCCCTTTTTTTTTGGGTTTTTATTTTGGGTTTTTTTTTCCCATAAAAAACTAATATGACCCTCCAAAATTTTTTTAATGTCCAAAATCCTTTTGGGGGCCCCTCCATTTTACCCCCGCAGGGTTCTTTCGCTAATCAATTTCCTTTTATGGGAGTTTTGTCTCCTTTTTGGTACGTGCCCTTAAATTTGTTTTCTTTTTTACCAATCCCCACATTGGCTTTAATTTCCAAAATTCTTTTTAAAACCCCCCCTTTTCCCCCCGGGATATCCCCCCAAAAGCTCGTTGAAGGGGGCCAAAACCGGGGGTTTCGGGAACCAAAAACGGACGGCAACACCCCTTTTTTGAACCGGAATCTTTGGAAATTTTGGGAAAAAATGTTTTATTTGTGTTTTTGGGGTGGTGTAAATTTTTCTGGAAAAGCAAATTTTGGACGATGGGGTTTTTTTGCCCCAAACAAATTTTCCCCCGCCCTTTTTCACAAAACCCCAATATTTTTTGGCTTTTTTTTTCTGGTTTAAAAATTTTCCCGGGTCTGTTCCCAAGTTTTAAATTTTTATCCCGGGGATTTACCCCCCTTTTGCTCCCCAGGGTTTTCTTTCCCGGGCTTTTTTAATGAACCGGGAAAAATTTTATTGGCTCTTTATTTTTCCCAGTTTAAGGTAAACTAAATTTCAATTTCAAAACTAATGGATTTCACCAAAAAAAATGGGGACCCCTTTTTGTTTTATTTTCTTTTACAGGCCTTTAAAAACTTTTTTTCGGGGGAAATTTATTTAAAAATTTTCCAAAAAAATAATTTTTTAAAATTCTTCTTTTTAAAAAGCCCTTTCCCCAAAAAATAAAACTGGGGAAATTTTTTGGGTGTTACAATTTAAAACCCGGCTTTTCGAAGAACCCCCAACCCCTTTTTTATTTTTTTTATTTTTTGAAATTTTCGGTTTTTAAAACTAATTTTATGTAATTTTTGTTTAAAACCCCGTTTTAAAAGTGAAATTGAAATAAAATTGGGTTTTTTTCAGAGAAAAATAAAAAGGACCCAAATTTTAAAGTGCCCAAATTTAAATTTTTGGTCGCCTTAAATTCCTTTCCTTTTTAAACCCCTATTGTTTGCTTCATTTTTTCTGAAACAAACTTGCAGGAGCCGGCCAAAAAGTTTATTTTTTGGGTATTTTGGCCTTTTCTGGGGGCATAAAAAGGAAATTATTGGGGGAAAGTTGGGTTTTTTTCCCCCAATGGGGGAACCGGGGAAACCCCTTTTAGGAAAAAAAAGTTTCATTTTTTAAATTTTCTTAAAGGTTAACCTTTTAACAAATTTTACCCATTGGGGAACAAAAGCTTTTAAAGTGTTCCCCTTTATTAAAAAAAAATTAAATTAAATATAACCCCTTTTTTTTGGGTATTATTTTACGAAACCCCAAAAATCCCCTGTGGGTTTCCCAAGGGTTTAAAATTTCCTGAAAATGTAAAACCGGTTTAAATTTTTCAAATTCAAATTTTTTTTTAATGGAAACTTTTAAAAGTTTTAAAAAGGCAGGGTTTTTTTTTGCTGTTTTCGGATTTAAATTTCCCCCCCTCTTTTTCTGTTTCCTTGGGAAAGAACACAACACCCTTTTCTTATTCAAAATTTTTTAATTTAATTTTGGGCCCGTCGGTTTTGTAAAATTCCCCCAAACTTAAGGTTTTGATAACAGGGAATTTTTTTTTTCAGTTTTTTGGATGGATGTTTCAAAAATTTCCTTTTAAACTTGTTTGGGTTTGTTTGAAAATAATTTATTTTTTAAATATTATTATAGTATTTAATTATTTTTTTCAATTTTGAAGTTTAAGGGAGGTTTTGGCCTTTTTAAAGCCCCGAACTTTTTCTTACTTGATCTTTGGGGTTTAACCCGGAAAAAAAAGGTAAAAAGGCAGTGAAAGAACCCCAAGTTCACTTTTTTGTAATTCCCTTTTCGTGCTTTGGAGAAAAGGAACCAAGGGGAAAAGGAGGGGTTGGGGGCGGGGCCCACGGAGGGCCCCAAAGGGGAACTGGGGGAAAGGGCTTTAATAACCCAAAAAAAACCCCCTTTTTTGATTTCCTTTTAAATTTTTCATTCATATTCCCAACCGGGGGGTAAAAAGGAGCCTTTTACCCCCAAGCAAAATTTTTAAGAAAAAGCGTGGTATAAAATTTTAAAAAAAATTAAATTTTAAAGTGGTTTATTTTTTGAAACCATTACTAGGGCAAAGGTTTTTTATTAATTCCCGTTTTTCCTCCTAGGGCCAAACCCTAAATCCGGGTTGGGACCCCCTTTTTCCCGGGGGATGGGAATGGGTTTTTTTTTAAAAAGGCCTTTTAAAAAGGGGGGAAAAAAGGGAGGGTTTATTTCTTCTTCGTAATTTTTGGGAATAAATTTTCCCCGGTTCGCTTTTAAAAGTATTCCATGGGGGAATGCAAAAACCAAAACTGTTCCGCTGTTTACTTAAAATTCAAAACTGGACCTTCAGCTTGGGGACCTCGGTGTAATTAAAGGGGAATGAATTGTATTTGTATACAAGGGAAGTTTTTGTTTGCTTTTTTTTGGAAATTTTAAAAATTCCCCAAACCCTCTCCCCTCCTTTTTGAATTAAAAATAAAAAAAAAATAAATGTAAATTTATATTTAAAACCCTAAATTAAAGAATCTTAAAGGGTTTTAAAAAAACTTTTAAAAATCGTTTAACCCAGAAAAATTTTTCTCACTTTCCAAAACTTGGGGTTTTTGCCCCAAAGGAAAAAAAGGGTGGCATGTTTTTTTGGGACCGAAGTTCCCCCGTGTTTTTTCAAAAGAAGGGGAAAACTGGAGAAACCCGCAGCCGGAGCCAAAGACCCTGTTCCCCCCGGGGCCACCCAAAAGGGGGAAGGTTTTTCCTTTGGGGGCTGGCTTTAAAAAACGGGAAAAAAAAAAATTTTTTTTGGTTTATTTCCTTTTGAAAAAAAAAAAAGGGAAAAACTTCCATTCCCAATACGGGGGAAAACGGAAGGGGTTACTTAATGTTTTTAAAATACCGGGAAATAAATTATGACCAAAAAAAAAAATTTTGGAAAATGAGGAGTTAAAAATATTTTTGGGAAAAACAAATGGATTTTTATTAATTTGTTTTTGGGTTCCAAGGGCCCCCAATTAAATTGGGCCTTGGGGCCCCCTAATCGGTGGGAAATGTTTTAAAACAGCTTTACTGGGGTTTTAAAAGGGGGGGCCTTTTTTTTAAAATTTGGGGGGAAAATTCATTTAATATTAGAAATTTCTTGGGGAAACTTAAAGTGAGCATCATTTTTGATAAAATGTACTTTTAGTACTTCAAACCAATATTTACCGCTTTGGGTTTCGGAAACTAACCCCCAAACCCTTCTTTTGGGAAATTTTACTTTTTAAAATCGGTATTTAATTTTTAAAAGAGAATTTATTTGGAAAAACAGAAAATAAGAAAAAAAATTTGGGGTTTTTTCTTTAAGTAAGGTTAAAACCCCGCCTCTCCCTTGTCCCGAAATTGGGGGGAAAAAAACAACCAAAATTAAATTTAAACCCCATAGTTGGGCCCCGAAGGTGAGGCCCGGGCCTTAAGGAAAAAAACCCCGTATGGTGTTGTTAAAAATTTTTCACAAGGCCTTTAAAGACATGAAAATTCTTCCCTTTTACTTTAACCAAAAAAAGTCTTTCCACCTTTTTGGGTTTTGCCAAAGAAATTAAAATTTTCAAATTTGGGGGGTACCTGAAGGGGGGGCCCCGGGGGCTTTGGTTCCTCTTTTTTAAAGGGAAAAAATCAAACTGGAGTCCCAAAAACCCACAGTCGGGAGAACCTTAAACCCCCGGTTTTTTTTTGTTTTACTTTTTCTTTTCCCCCAAAAGGGCTTTTAATTTCTTTCTCCCCCCTGGAAATTTTACACGGGTAAATTTAAAAAATTTATTTTTTTAATTAAAAGGTTTTTCCTTTTTTTTTTTTTGATTTGGGGCACGGGTTTTGGGGGTTGGAGGTGATATCGGCCCCGGGTTTTTGGGGGGGGTTTGGACTGTTGCCCGGTTTTTAAAATACCGGGAGGTAAACGGGGTAACCAAAAACCCCCCCAAAAACAACACACACAAACAAAAAATTTTTGGGAAACCTTGAATTTTTTTCGGTGGGGTTTTTGGGGTGAGTTGGCCAAAGGGAAAAACGCATTTTTCAGATTTAAATTGGGGGTTTTCATTCTTTAAATTGTTTAATGCAGCAAAATCCCCGGTTTTTTTAAAAAGGGGGCCCTTTTTTTTAAAAATATTTGAAAATTATTTTTAATATTGGTCTTGGGCCCCCCAATATAAAGATGAGTCATTATTTATAAAAAAATTTTAATACAATTTATATTTTTGGGGTTTTTAAAAATTTAGGGGGCCTTTTAAGGGGCCTTAAACCCCTCCTTTTTAAACAAAAGTTATTTTCATTTTTAAAAATTACAATAAAAGTTTCCAAAAGTAGAAAAATTTATTTGAATTTTCGCCCTTTCCCAAAAGTTTTTGGCCCAAAAGCCAAACCTTTTGCCCCGTTTGGTCCCGTACCAAGGCTTAAACCCCGCCCTTCCATTGATTCCCCTTTGGGGGTTGGGGGCCGGGCCAACGAAACAAAAAGTGAATTTTTTATTGAAATTAACCCCGAAGCTGTAAAGCTTTTTTCCATCCTTTATTTTCGGTTTCAAACCGGGCCTAGTAGAAATTTCCCCAAGTTTTGGGCCAAACCGGGGTCTCTTTCCTCACTTTTAATTTTGGCCCGGCCAAATTTTTTAAGGTTTTTTAAAAAAACCAATTTGGGTTCCTCTCTTCCAAAAACCCAGCCCTGGGGATTTATTTAAAAAAAGAAATTTAGGGTTTTTAAAAAAAATGTTGGGTTTTTTTTGCCTTTTCTAATTTTTTTCCCATACCTGACGGGGAGAGAATCCTTCGGGTTGCGTTTCCACACTGACTGCAGGTCGAAGCTTCGTTCTTGCCGTCTGCACCTGTTTTTGCGACACAGAAGGTGCCAGGTGCTAACGAGGTTTGGTAGATAATTGATTGACGGTAAAGTTGGTCTCAGAATCATTGCTGTCTGAATTAATAAAATCCCCCCCCCCCCCATGCACTGATGTGTAATTGGTTGGTCGGGTTGCAGTCTGTGAATGCCTGAGTGGGTTTTTATTAAGATGGACACAAGTGTTAAATAAAAGCCACAAATCACACATTTGAATATTTATTTGTAATGAAAAGCACGAGCTATGTGCATAAAAAAAAATCCCTTTCTGTGCCACAGTGTAGGATGAGGTGTAGTTTGAACATGTTGGTTATTCGTGAGACCAGTGTTTAAGCACTGGGTGCTAACGTTTTTTTCGCCCTGATGTTGTAAATATAAAATTCCCTTTCAACATATAAATGGATAAATGACTGAATGAGCCTTTTTAGTTTCTAGGAGTTTCATTGCCTTCATGATGAAAGCACAGTGTGTGTCCGACAGCACATACTTGGAAATACTCGCTTGGCAAAGCTTTCAAATGATGTCTCACCACGCTGCACTGATACTGGAGAGCAAATCATGAACTAGACGAGGAAGTAAGAGGTTGCTTAGCAACTGTTAACAAAGCGGGTCATAAAACATCCTTGCTGTACAATAACAGAGTGCTGAGTGTTGGTTTAATGGATCAACAGTTATACTCTAAGTTTATTTGAATTATAGAATTCTGTGTTATATACAGGACTGTCTCAGAAAATTAGAATATTGTGATAAAGTTCTTTATTTTCTGTAATGCAATTAAAAAAACAAAAATGTCATGCATTCTGGATTCATTACAAATCAACTGAAATATTGCAAGCCTTTTATTCTTTTAATATTTAATAATTTTTTAATTGCATTACAGAAAATAAAAAACTTTATCACAATATTCTAATTTTCTGAGACAGTCCTGTATATTTATATAAATATATATAAATAAATATTTCAGATATGGCTTTTGTTTACAGTAAATATGTAACTGGAGCTCTTCTCTGTCCTTGACCAGTAGGTTGCTGACTAGTTCACAGTAACAGTCCTTGGACGTTAACGTATATATCATTATGTATATATATATATTTTATTTTCAGGTATATTTAGTCAGCTGCAAAACAAAACTCCCTGGCCGTTACCGATCAGTTTTGGGATCTGTCTTAATTTGGAACATTTCTGTATGTAAGAATGAGCTTCATACTCTGACCTGACATTCGGCAAATAAAGACCCGGATTCATTAGTTTTGTGTTTTTGGAAGTTATGTTATTACCCGAGGAGGATTAGGACACAACTTCTGATTGATGCACCTGGGATTTTTATTTACATGTAAAATAACATGCAACAAAATATTACAGCAGTATTTTTCAGTTTTCATGCTACACTGTATGTTATAAATGCTAAATTGGTCTTCGTGGAAAATACTGCGATTCAAAATATATGTCTCCAATAAGGTTTTCAATAATGATTGAATAAGTAATTCATCCTAACGGGTGTCATGAATGATTCAGTCTTACATTCAAATTGATATGTTTTTTAGCTTGTCTTCCGTTAACTGGACTGGAAAATCTTGGGAGACACGGATTCATCTCGATATACTATCATTTTCTTTGTCATGAAAAGACAAAAGACCACATTGAGATGATCACGTATTGCATGTTCTCGGTCCAGTGTTAGGCTCTCGCATGTTTTCCAGAAACTCCTCAACTTCTCTTTGCATTTCAATCCTGCATTTCGCTTTTGATCTTCTCCCAAACACTGATGCTGTTCCTCCTGAACGAGGATTGATGCGGTATCGCTGCCACATTCATGTGATGCGAGAATAAGTCAGCCACTGCAAACTAAAATAATTCTAAAAATATTTTAAAATAATTCTAAAAAATGTTTGTTCTGCTTGACTCTGTCAAAGTCGAACATTACACAGAGAATATTCACGTATTGTGCTATATTATTGAGAAGTTTATAACTTTCAACTCCATCATTTCTAAGAGATAATCATCCTAAAATAACTTTCTTTTCTTTTTTGGCAAAACTGAATCTTTTTTTAATGTTTGCTGTGTACCATCTTCATTATTTACTTTTTAACCAGTAACGTATAGACCCATCTGAACAAAAGATCCCATGTGTGGCCTTTTATAACACCAACAGTATATTCAATTAGCCCTTGTGGTTGCAGAGATAACCCCTTGTTAGTTTGGGTCTGCAATTTCCGAGCAGAGATTTTTTTCTTTTCTTTAAATGTCACACATTGCTGTTGCCAACAAGAACCACAACTAATACAGGACTTCAAGTAGATGCCTGATTAATTAAGAAATCGTGGAAGACAGGTGATGAGCAAATAATGCATTCAATGGTTCATCCAGATAAAACATTAATTTAGAGCAATAAACAATAGTGACCAAATGGTTGATGTATTCATTTGTACATTTCTATCATTATTTTTCTTAGTTTAAATATACAATTGGATGCTAAATATACCTCCAACCCTGGCCAAGGTAATGCAGTAATGCAATAATCTCTCTCTCTATATATATATATATATAATTAATTATAAATACAAAACACATCAATACAATAAAAATGTGTTAGTCAATATAGACACTCGAAGAGATACTTATCAAAGATTTCAGTTATAATAAATATGGTTGTGCCACCTGACATTTTTTTAGCATGTGAAGTAAAAAGATACTGTTAAAAATACATGTAACCAAATGAGATCAGCATTACATCAAATTTTGTACGTTTTTTAAAAATGTCCTTTTTAGAAGCTGTTGTTAATGCAAAATACACCACAAAGCCTTTTTTGTCATTTACCCAAATATTGACTTAGTGTGCATCATTTTAAAGACACATGTTAAAGCACAGCTTTTGAGCCCCACACGATTTTTGAGGTTTCTGCTCGAAATGACATACCCAAACTAAAAAGGTCTGCAACCACAACAGCTATTTGAATAATGTTGTGTTGGTGTTATAATAAAGTTAACACATGTGAGCTTTTGTTCAGGTGTGTAAATATTAGTATATATGTCACTGGTTAAGAGTAAATAAAGATGAAACTTCTATGAAAATACACAAAGCTACATGTCGCTAGCTCCGGAAACGTTCTGAGTGGGCCGACACCTGACAAAATTATGATTATGATATTTTAATTTTTATTTCAGTTGGTGTTTGAGTTGTGTTGAAATGGCTCACTGATACTTGTAGCCCAAGTTGTCTTCTTTAATTTGATGTACAACATAAATATATTTGCTCATGTTTATTATCATATTATCGACAGTTTATAACACAATATCATAAACGCACCGTTTTTTGTCACTGACCCAAATATTAACTTAGCGTGCATCATTTTAAAGACACTTATTAAGTTGTGAACACAGTGTTGATATGAACAGCGCTTACCTGGACACATGCATTGTGCCGCTCTTTGGCCACTTTCCGGTGTTCCCTGTACTGTTTGGTTTCCACCTCACACTGACGGGGTTCTGTTTAATTAAACCAGACATGAGCTTTGGCAGTAGCTTTCAAGAGCTGTAGTCTGATTAAATCCATTCGCGCCCTGTACAGCAACATTGTGTAGAATACATGAATTCTTGTATAGTAACCACACAAAAAAAACACAACTTGAAGATTTCTTCGTGTACACATATTATATTTAATAGTATTGATAGGCAACTGTGTACGACTGAGACACAGCTTGACATCCTTTTAATCTATACACTCATCTGGCTCTAATATTCAGTTTACAGCGTGCATCAAATTGACTCATTATACTAAAATATTTGACATACAGCAAAGCAGATTTCATGTACTGTCGAAGTATAAATGCTCTTACGTGACATTCAGTGCGAAGAGAGGAAACAACACAAAACAGGAATATAACAAACACAACATATGATCAAGTTCTATTGTAATGAACCAAGTAATATATAATTATGATAATGACTTTAAACATGTCACAGTGGATGTTATTTAAAAGACCCGTGGTATATTGAATGATCAGCCTGTGATGCAAATGACAATATTTTTTAAATATAGTTTTTTAAAACCTTTTTCCCCCATTAACTAAAAACCTGTAAAAACACCTGCCACAAAAGGAAACAACTAATCAATTTATAAGTATTTTCCGATTTTTCTTTAGCAATATTTTGTTTCCAGAACTAGGATCAGTTTTTAAAAACAAACACTATGGCTCTTGCAGGTTTTCCAAAAACCCTCTATTTCTCTACCCATTCGGTTCCGGCTTTGATGTTTGATCTTCTCCAGAAGATCGATGCTGTTCGCACGATAGAAGGATTGTGGTATCCTGCCCCTTCATGTGGTACCGTACTGACTGGTTGGAATCTTTCGATCAATTTTAAATATTTTTCGTATTGGGTTTTAGAGGAGCTGTTTCTCTCCCGGGTTTCCCGATCCAATATTAGCAGGTCCTGGTACATCTGGTCAGCTTTATCCATGCCATTATTTGACTTTGCGGGATATTTGCAAAGGGCTATTTTCTTTAAAATGAAGAATAGGGTAGAGAAAATCACCTCCTATGGAGACTGACTGCTCTGTCTATCATGCTTTGCTTTGTGTGACGGGCCCGGAAAAAGATCTTCCATTTCAGACAGAGTGCAGCACATCTCTTCAGATAGCGCTCATCTGGATGGAGTTCCAGAGCCTCCTCTGCCAGAGCAATGGCCTCATCAATAGAAACGTAGTTTCTGTAAACCCTTAGTATCGCTTTAATGCCATTGTAGCTGCTGACGGGATTTCTCAAAACCTTTACGGCCAACTCACGTGCTTCATCCTTAACGTCTTCTCCTTTCTTTCCACGTTGCTCAAGGTAGCAAGCAGCGAGGTAGAAGTTCTCTGGATCCTGTTCCTGGGCGACTCTCATTTTCTCCAAGAAGTCAGCCACCAGCACATTGTCTCTGTGCTTAAAGTCACTCAAAAACCCTAAGAGGTAAGTGGTGTTCCACTCCACCATCTCTGGCTGCATCTTGATGGCTCTCTGGAAGTAATCTGCCACCAGCTCTCTGTCTGTGCTGAACTTCATCAGGGTCCAGGCTTTCTCAGCGTAGGTCTCTGCATGGAGCTCGTCCTGCGATGGTGATGGGTATTTCTTCATCAAGGCGTCTACCTTTGACAGGTAGGCCTCGCTCTCTGCCTGGTCTCCCAGGTGGTGGTGCAGCCAAGCCAGGTTCCCGTAGTTCACCACTAACCAGGGACCGTCATCTGCTTTCCTCATCTGGCGGAAGGCCTCTGCAGCCTTGTTGAAGAAACTCTGGGCGTCTTCGGTGGAGCCCAGCTGGTACTGAATGAACCCCTGCAGGTTGTAGATGTGACCCAGCCAGCTGTTTCCTCCTCTGTGCCGATGTCCACCAGCATGTCGTTGAACGTAAAAGTTTCTTTTTGTTGTCTCCATATTCCAGGTGAAGTGACACTGCAGGGCCTCCAGTTTTGCCACTAGTTGTTTTTACCTGAGAACAACTGATGAAAAAACCAAATATTACAATACATCACTAGGTTCAAAAATATGCTTGGTTGTATGTTTGGATAATCATTGTTCATTTCATGTTTAGGAAGGGGAAAAAGATAATGGAGTAAGGAGCATTGAATGGGGAAAAAAAAATAAATAATAATCTGTTAGCTCCTTTGAAAGAAAATAATGTCACTGAGATGGGTTTTGTATGTGACAAAAAAAAGTTTTTTCTGAAAGTTTCAAGGAAAAAAGGGAAATATATGAGGGGTGGAAAAAGGAGGGGGTTTTTGACAGGAAGGAAATAAGTAATGAGTAACGAAAGAAGGAATGGATGAGGAAAGAAGTATGAATTTAGGAATAACAGGAAAGAAAAGAAGAAAAAAAGGGTGAAAGAAAACAAAAGATGAACAAAGTGATGACTAAATACATTAGTAAAGAAAGGTAGGATGCTGCGGGGGGCAGGTGGAGAAACAAAAAGGGTTCAGAAGGAAGAAACAAAAATGGCTGAAGGAAGGAAGGAAGGAAGGAAAAGGGAAAGGGAAAAGGGAAAATGTGAGCCCCAGAGGAGAACACGTGGAAGTGAGTAGGCTTTAATTTGGAAAAAAACATTTTTTTTCCACCAGAAATTTTATTCAGAAGTGCCGGATGAAACTTAGAGAAAACAACAGATCAGTGATAATTGTGAAGTAAAATACATTATTTAAAAAAATTTTTTATAACTTATGGCACTGTTACAAATATCTCGTATTTACAAGATCTGGATTTCATATTTAAGAAAAAAAGTTAAGAAGGAAGAAAGAAAAATCAGACTGAAATCAGTGTTTGAATAACATCAAAGTCTTGAAGGATCTATAATGGTAATACGCTTGGCTCAAAGACAAATGATAAGATATTAAAAAATCATAACGAGAAAAGATATGAAACCCTGAACAGCTAAAGCCATCATGCAGCTGTTTTCAACTCGGTCAGTTCTCTGAGATGCGCTTGCTGCCCTGATGCCTGGCCTCGAGTAGAAATGATGAGATGTCGCTGAGCACGCATTTAAATGTTCACCAACAAACGAGGCGGGCTTTTGTAAATGATACAATAACTTTTTTAAATTTTTTTCTTACTTTTACCGAAAAGTCTGAAACAAACTCATCAAATGTCGTGATTGGAATTGACAGATTAAAAAAAAAAATTAAAAATCACATAAATTTTTTTGCATTATCCTTTGAACGCATTTTTGTGTTTTGATCTTCCTTCACTTTTTTTAGATTGAAAACCTTCAACATCTGGGAAAAAACAACTCAGATTTTCAGATATTGAGAAAACTTCCCAGATTCGACAAGGTGCAATCAAACAACAACATAAAAATATATTTCACAAAATTAAAGGACTTTAACATGTAAACAAATTCTGAATACACACCACAGTGAATTTCAACAATTTCTTGGAAAATGTTTTTTAGTTTTTTTTATTAAGT